>NC_092713.1:301905193-302205193 GCF_047496885.1 Scyliorhinus torazame | reverse complement strand
TGCTCTCTCTCCTGGTGTGACAATGAGGACAATGTGCTCACTCTCCTGGTGTGACAATGAGGACAATGTGCTCTATCTCCTGGTGTGACAATGAGGGCATTGTTCTCACTCCTGGTGTGACAATGAGGATATTGTGCTCTCTCTCCTGGTGTGACAATGAGGACAATGTGCTGTCTCCCCTGGTGTGACAATGAGGACATTTTGCTCTCTTCCCTGGTGCGACAATGAGGGCATTGTGCTCTCTCTACTGGCGTGACAATTAGGACATTGTGCTCTCTCTACTGGTGTGACAATAAGGAGATTGTGCTCTCTCCCCTGGTGTGATGATGAGGACAATGTGCTCTCTCCCCTGGTGTGATGATGAGGACAATGTGCTTATCTCCTGGTGTGACAATGAGGACATTGTGCTCTCACTCCTGGTGTGACAATGAGGACAATTTGCTCTCTCCCCCTGTGTGACAATGAGAACAATGTGCTCTCTCTCCTGGTGTGACAATGAGGACAATGTGCTCTCTCTTTGGTGTGATGATGAGGACAATGTGCTCTCTCTCCTGGTGTGACAATGAGGACATTGTGCTCTCACTCCTGGTGTGACAATGTGGAAAATGTGCTCTCTCCCCTGGTGTGACAATGAGCACAATGTTCTCTCTCTGTTGTGATGATGAGGACAATGAGCTCTCTCTCCTGGTGTGACAATGAAGACAATGTGCTCTCTCTCCTGGTGTGACAATGAGGACAATGTGCTCTCTCTTTGGTGTGATGATGAGGACAATTAGCTGTCTCTCCTGGTGTGGCAATGAGGACATTCTGCTCACTCCTGGTGTGACAATGAGGAAATTGTGTTCTCTCCCCTGGTGTGACAATGAGGACAATGTGCTCTCTCTCCTGGTGTGACAATGAGGACATTGTGTTCTCTCCCCTGGTGTGACAATGAGGACAGTGTGCTCTCTCTCCTGGTGTGACAATGAGGACATTCTGCTCTCGCTCCTTGCGTTACAATGAGGACATTGTGCCCACTCCTGGTGTGACAATGATGACAATGTGCTCTCTCCTGGTGTGACAGTGAGGACAATGTGCGCTCTCTCCTGGTGTGACAATGAGGACAATGTGCTCTCTCTCTGGTGTGATGATGAGGACAATGTGCTCTCTCCCCTCGTGTCAATGAGGACAATGTTCTCTCTCCCGTGGTGTGATAATGAGGACAATGTGCTCTCTCTCCTGGTGCGACAATGAGGACATTATGCTCACTCCTGGTGTGACAAAGAGGACAATGTGTTCTCTCCTTGTGTGACAATGAGGACAATGTGTTCTATCCTAGTGTAACAATGAGGACAATGTGCTCTCTCTCATGGTGTGACAATGAGGACAATGTGCTCTCTCTCCTGGTGTGACAATGAGGACAATGTGCTCTCTCCCCTGGTGTGACAATGAAGACAATGTGCTCTCTCTCCTGGTGTGACAATGAGGACAGTGTGCTCACTCCTGGTGTGACAATGAGGACAATGTGTTCTCTCCTTGTGTGACAATGAGGACAATGTGTTCTCTCCTAGTGTAACAATGAGGACAATGTGCTCTCTCCCCTGGTGTGAAAATGAGGACAATGTGCTCTCTCTCCTGGTGTGACAATGAGGACAATGCATTGTCTCTCCTGATGTGAAAATGAGGACAATGTGCTCTCTCTCATGGTGTGACAATGAGGACAATGTGCTCTCTCCCCTGGTGTGACAATGAGGACAATGTGCTCTCTCCCCTGGTGTGACAATGAGGACAATATGCTCTTTCTCCTGGTCGTAATGAGGACAATTTGCTCTCTTCCTGGTGTGACAATGAGGGCAATGTGCTCTCTCTCTGTTGTGATGATGAGGACAATGTGCTCTCTCCCCTGGTGTGACAATGAGGACAATGTGCTCTCTCCCGTGGTGTGACAATGCGGACATTGTGCTCTCTCCCCTGGTTTGACAATGAGGACAATGTGCTCTCTCCCCTGGTGTGACAATGCGGACATTGTGCTCTCTCCCCAGGTTTGACAATGAGGACAATGTGCTCTCTCCCCTGGTGTGACAATGCGGACATTGTGCTCTCTCCCCTGGTGTGACAATGAGGACAATGTGCTCTCTCCTGGTGTCACAATGAGGACAATGTGCTCCCTCTCCAGGTGTGACAATGAGGACAATGCGCTTTCTCTTTGGCTTGATGATGAGGACAATGTGCTCACTCTCCTTGTGTGACAATGAGGACATTGTGCTCTCACTCCTGGTGTGACAATGAGGACATTGTGCTCACTTCAGGTGTGACAATGAGGACAATTTGCTCTCTCCCCCTGTGTGACAATGAGGACAATGTGCTCTCTCTCCTGGTGTGACAATGAGGACAATGTGCTCTCTCTTTGGTGTGATGATGAGGACAATGTGCTCTTTCTCCTGGTGTGACAATGAGGACATTGTGCTCTCACGCCTGGTGTGACAATGAGGACATTGCGCTCACTGCTGGTGTGACAATGAGGACAATTTGCTCTCTCCCCCTGTGTTACAATGAGGACAATGTGCTCTCTCTCCTGGTGTGACAATGAGGACAATGTGCTCACTCTCCTGATGTGACAATGAGGACATTGTGCTCTCACTCCTGGTGTGACAATGAGGACACTGTGCTCACTCCTGGTGTGACTATGTGGACAATGTGCTCTCTCTCCTGGTGTGACAATGAGGACAATGTGCTCTATCTCCTGGTGTAACAATGAGGAAAATGTGCTCACTCCTGGTGTGACAATGAGGACAATTTGCTCTCTCCCCCTGTGCTACAATGAGAACAATGTGCTCTCTCTCCTGGTGTGACAATGAGGACAATGTGCTCACTCTCCTGGTGTGACAATGAGGACATTGTGCTCTCACTCCTGGTGTGACAATGAGGACACTGTGCTCACTCCTGGTGTGACAATGAGTACAATGTGCTCTCTCTCCTGGTGTGACAATGAGGACAATGTGCTCTATCTCCTGGTGTGACAATGAGGACATTGTGCTCTCTCCTGGTGTGACAATGAGGACAATGTGCTCTCTCTACTGGTGTGACAATGAGGACAATGTGCACTCTCTCCTGGTGTGACAATGAGGACAATGTGCTCACTCTCCTGGTGTGACAATGAGGACATTGTGCTCTCACTCCTGGTGTGACAATGAGGACACTGTGCTCACTCCTAGTGTGACAATGAGGACAATGTGCTCTCTCTCCTGGTGTGACAATGAGGACATTGTGCTCACTCCTCGTGTGACAATGAGGACAATGTGCTCTCTCTCGTGGTGTGACAATGAGGACAATGTGCTCTCTCCCCTGGTGTGACATTGAGGACAAAGTACTCTCTCCTGGTGTGACAACGAGGAGATTGTGCTCTCGCTCCTGGTGTGACGATGAGGACATTGTGCTCACTCCTGGTGTGACAATGAGGACACTGTGCTCACTCCTGGTGTAACAATGTGGACAATGTGCTCTCTCTCCTGGTGTGACAATGAGGACAATGTGCTCTATCTCCTGGTGTGACAATGAGGACACTGTGCTCACTCCTGGTGTGACAATGAGGACAATTTGCTCTCTCCCCCTGTGTTACAATGAGAAAAATGTGCTCTCTCTCCTGCTGTGACAATGAGGACACTGTGCTCACTCCTGGTGTGACAATGAGGACAATGCGCTCTATCTCCTGGTGTGACAATGAGGACATTGTGCTTACTCCTGGTGTGACAATGAGGACAATGTGCTCTCTCTCCTGGTGTGACAATGAGGACAATGTGCTCACTTTCCTGGTCTGACAATGAGGACATTGTGCTCTCACTCCTGGTGTGACAATGAGGACACTGTGCTCACTCCTAGTGTGACAATGAGGACAATGTGCTCTCTCTCCTGGTGTGACAATGAGGACATTGTGCTCACTCCTGGTGTGACAATGAGGACAATGTGCTCTCTCTCGTGGTGTGACAATGAGGACAATGTGCTCTCTCCCCTGGTGTGACAATGAGGACAAAGTACTTTCTCCTGGTGTGACAACGAAGACATTGTGCTCTCGCTCCTGGTGTGACAATGAGGACATTGTGCTCACTCCTGGTGTGACAATGAGGACAATGTGCTCTCTCCCCTGGTGTGACAATGAGGAAATTGTGCTCTCTCCCCTGGTGTGACAATGAGGACAATGTGCTCTCTCCCCTGGTGTGATAATGAGGTCAATGTGCTCTCTCCCCTGGTGTGACAATGAGGAAATTGTGCTCTCTCCCCTGGTGTGACAATGAGGACAATGTGCTCTCTCTCCTGGTGTGACAATGAGGACAATGTGCTCTTTCCCCTACTGTGATAATGAAGACAATGTGCTCTCTCTCTGGTTTGATGATGAGGACAATGTGCGCTCTCCCCTGGTGTGACAATGAGGACAATGTGCTCTCTCTCTGTTGTGATGATGAGGACAATGTGCTCTCTCTCCTGGTGTGACAATGAGGACATTGTGTTCTCTCCCCTGGTGTGACAATGAGGACAATGTGCTCTCTCTCCTGGTGTGACAATGAGGACATTCAGCTCTCGCTCCTGGCGTTACAATGAGGACATTGTGCTCACTCCTGGTGTGACAATGACGACAATGTGCTCTTTCACCTGGTGTGCCAATGAGGACAATCTGCTCTCTCCTGGTGTGACAATGAGGACAATGTGCGCTCTCTCCTGGTGTGACAATGAGGACAATGTGCTCTCTCTCTGGTGTGATGATGAGGACAATGTGCTCTCTCCCCTGGTGTCAATGAGGATAATGTTCTCTCTCCCGTGGTGGGACAATGAGGACAATGTGCTCTCTCTCCTGGTTTAACAATGTGGACATTGTGCTCTTACCTCTAGTGTGACAATGAGGACAATGTGCTCTCTCTCCTGGTGTGACAGTGAGGACAATGTGCTCTCTCTGCTGGTGTGACAATGAGGACACTGTGCTCACTCCTGGTGTGATAATGAGGACAATGTGCTCACTCTCCTGGTGTGACAATGAGGACATTGTGCTCTCACTCCTGGTGTGACAATGAGGACAATGCGTTGTCTCTCCTGGTGTGACAATGAGGACAATGTGCTCTCTCCTGGTGTGACAATGAGGACAATGTGCTCACTCTCCTGGTGTGACAATGAGGACATTGTGCTCTCACTCCTGGTGTGACAATGAGGACACTGTGCTCACTCCTGGTGTGACAATGTGGACAATGTGCTCTCTCTCCTGGTGTGACAATGAGGACAATGTGCTCTATCTCCTGGTGTGACAATGAGGACAGTGTGCTCACTCCTGGTGTGACAATGAGGACAATTTGCTCTCTCCCCCTGTGTTAGAATGAGGATAATGTGCTCTCTCTCCTCGTGTGACAATGAGGACAATGTGCTCACTCTCCTGGTGTGACAATGAGGACATTGTTCTCACTCGTGGTGTGACAATGAGGACAATGTGCTCTCTCTCCTGGTGTGACAATGAGGACAATGTGCTCTCTCCCCTGGTGTGACAATGAGGACATTGTGCTCACTCCTGGTGTGACAATGAGGACAATGTGCTCTCTCTCCTGGTGTGACAATGAGGACAATGTGCTCTCTCTCCTGGTGTGACAGTGAGGACAATGTGCTCTCTCTGCTGGTGTGACAATGAGGACACTGTGCTCACTCCTGGTGTGATAATGAGGACAATGTGTTCTCTCCTTGTGTGACAATGAGGACAATGTGTTCTCTCCTAGTGTAACAATGAGGACAATGTGCTCTCTCCCCTGGTGTGAAAATGAGGACAATGTGCTCTCTCTCCTGGTGTGACAATGAGGACAATGCGTTGTCTCTCCTGGTGTGACAATGAGGACAATGTGCTCTCTCCTGGTGTGACAATGAGGACAATGTGCTCACTCTCCTGGTGTGACAATGAGGACATTGTGCTCTCACTCCTGGTGTGACAATGAGGACACTGTGCTCACTCCTGGTGTGACAATGTGGACAATGTGCTCTCTCTCCTGGTGTGACAATGAGGACAATGTGCTCTATCTCCTGGTGTGACAATGAGGACAGTGTGCTCACTCCTGGTGTGAGAATGAGGACAATTTGCTCTCTCCCCCTGTGTTACAATGAGGATAATGTGCTCTCTCTCCTGGTGTGACAATGAGGACAATGTGCTCACTCTCCTGGTGTGACAATGAGGACATTGTGCTCTCACTCCTAGTGTGACAATGAGGACACTGTGCTCACTCCTGGTGTGACAATGAGGACAATGTGCTCTCTCTCCTAGTGTGACAATGAGGACAATGTGCTCTATCTCCTGGTGTGACAATGAGGGCATTGTTCTCACTTCTGGTGTGACAATGAGGATATTGTGCTCTCTCTCCTGGTGTGACAATGAGGACAATGTGCTGTCTCCCCTGGTGTGACAATGAGGACATTTTGCTCTCTCCCCTGGTGCGACAATGAGGGCATTGTGCTCTCTCTACTGGCGTGACAATTAGGACATTGTGCTCTCTCTACTGGTGTGACAATAAGGAGATTGTGCTCTCTCCCCTGGTGTGATGATGAGGACAATGTGCTCTCTCCCCTGGTGTGATGATGAGGACAATGTGCTTATCTCCTGGTGTGACAATGAGGACATTGTGCTCTCACTCCTGGTGTGACAATGAGGACAATTTGCTCTCTCCCCCTGTGTGACAATGAGAACAATGTGCTCTCTCTCCTGGTGTGACAATGAGGACAATGTGCTCTCTCTTTGGTGTGATGATGAGGACAATGTGCTCTCTCTCCTGGTGTGACAATGAGGACATTGTGCTCTCACTCCTGGTGTGACAATGTGGAAAATGTGCTCTCTCCCCTGGTGTGACAATGAGCACAATGTTCTCTCTCTGTTGTGATGATGAGGACAATGAGCTCTCTCTCCTGGTGTGACAATGAAGACAATGTGCTCTCTCTCCTGGTGTGACAATGAGGACAATGTGCTCTCTCTTTGGTGTGATGATGAGGACAATTAGCTGTCTCTCCTGGTGTGGCAATGAGGACATTCTGCTCACTCCTGGTGTGACAATGAGGACAATGTGCTCTCTCTCCTGGTGTGACAATGAGGACAATGTGCTCACTTTCCTGGTCTGGCAATGAGGACATTGTGCTCTCACTCCTGGTGTGACAATGAGGACACTGTGCTCACTCCTAGTGTGACAATGAGGACAATGTGCTCTCTCTCCTGGTGTGGCAATGAGGACATTGTGCTCACTCCTGGTGTGACAATGAGGACAATATGCTCTCTCTCGTGGTGTGGCAATGAGGACAATGTGCTCTCTCCCCTGGTGTGACAATGAGGACAAAGTACTTTCTCCTGGTGTGACAACGAGGACATTGTGCTCTCGCTCCTGGTGTGACAATGAGGACATTGTGCTCACTCCTGGTGTGACAATGAGGACAATGTGCTCTCTCCCCTGGTGTGACAATGAGGAAATTGTGCTCTCTCCCCTGGTGTGACAATGAGGACAATGTTCTCTCTCCCCTGGTGTGACAATGAGGTCAATGTGCTCTCTCCCCTGGTGTGACAATGAGGAAATTGTGCTCTCTCCCCTGGTGTGACAATGAGGACAATGTGCTCTCTCTCCTGGTGTGACAATGAGGACAATGTGCTCTCTCCCCTAGTGTGATAATGAAGACAATGTGCTCTCTCTCTGGTTTGATGATGAGGACAATGTGCGCTCTCCCCTGGTGTGACAATGAGGACAATGTGCTCTCTCTCTGTTGTGATGATGAGGACAATGTGCTCTCTCTCCTGGTGTGACAATGAGGACATTGTGTTCTCTCCCCTGGTGTGACAATGAGGACAATGTGCTCTCTCTCCTGGTGTGACAATGAGGACATTCTGCTCTCGCTCCTGGCGTTACCATGAGGACATTGTGCTCACTCCTGGTGTGACAATGACGACAATGTGCTCTTTCACCTGGTGTGCCAATGAGGACAATCTGCTCTCTCCTGGTGTGACAATGAGGACAATGTGCGCTCTCTCCTGGTGTGACAATGAGGACAATGTGCTCTCTCTCTGGTGTGATGATGAGGACAATGTGCTCTCTCCCCTGGTGTCAATGAGGATAATGTTCTCTCTCCCGTGGTGGGACAATGAGGACAATGTGCTCTCTCTCCTGGTTTAACAATGTGGACATTGTGCTCTTACCTCTAGTGTGACAATGAGGACAATGTGCTCTCTCTCCTGGTGTGACAGTGAGGACAATGTGCTCTCTCTGCTGGTGTGACAATGAGGACACTGTGCTCACTCCTGGTGTGATAATGAGGACAATGTGTTCTCTCCTTGTGTGACAATGAGGACAATGTGTTCTCTCCTAGTGTAACAATGAGGACAATGTGCTCTCTCCCCTGGTGTGAAAATGAGGACAATGTGCTCTCTCTCCTGGTGTGACAATGAGGACAATGCGTTGTCTCTCCTGGTGTGACAATGAGGACAATGTGCTCTCTCCTGGTGTGACAATGAGGACAATGTGCTCACTCTCCTGGTGTGACAATGAGGACATTGTGCTCTCACTCCTGGTGTGACAATGAGGACACTGTGCTCACTCCTGGTGTGACAATGTGGACAATGTGCTCTCTCTCCTGGTGTGACAATGAGGACAATGTGCTCTATCTCCTGGTGTGACAATGAGTACAGTGTGCTCACTCCTGGTGTGAGAATGAGGACAATTTGCTCTCTCCCCCTGTGTTACAATGAGGATAATGTGCTCTCTCTCCTGGTGTGACAATGAGGACAATGTGCTCACTCTCCTGGTGTGACAATGAGGACAATGTGCTCTATCTCCTGGTGTGACAATGAGGGCATTGTTCTCACTCCTGGTGTGACAATGAGGATATTGTGCTCTCTCTCCTGGTGTGACAATGAGGACAATGTGCTGTCTCCCCTGGTGTGACAATGAGGACATTTTGCTCTCTTCCCTGGTGCGACAATGAGGGCATTGTGCTCTCTCTACTGGCGTGACAATTAGGACATTGTGCTCTCTCTACTGGTGTGACAATAAGGAGATTGTGCTCTCTCCCCTGGTGTGATGATGAGGACAATGTGCTCTCTCCCCTGGTGTGATGATGAGGACAATGTGCTTATCTCCTGGTGTGACAATGAGGACATTGTGCTCTCACTCCTGGTGTGACAATGAGGACAATTTGCTCTCTCCCCCTGTGTGACAATGAGAACAATGTGCTCTCTCTCCTGGTGTGACAATGAGGACAATGTGCTCTCTCTTTGGTGTGATGATGAGGACAATGTGCTCTCTCTCCTGGTGTGACAATGAGGACATTGTGCTCTCACTCCTGGTGTGACAATGTGGAAAATGTGCTCTCTCCCCTGGTGTGACAATGAGCACAATGTTCTCTCTCTGTTGTGATGATGAGGACAATGAGCTCTCTCTCCTGGTGTGACAATGAAGACAATGTGCTCTCTCTCCTGGTGTGACAATGAGGACAATGTGCTCTCTCTTTGGTGTGATGATGAGGACAATTAGCTGTCTCTCCTGGTGTGGCAATGAGGACATTCTGCTCACTCCTGGTGTGACAATGAGGAAATTGTGTTCTCTCCCCTGGTGTGACAATGAGGACAATGTGCTCTCTCTCCTGGTGTGACAATGAGGACATTGTGTTCTCTCCCCTGGTGTGACAATGAGGACAGTGTGCTCTCTCTCCTGGTGTGACAATGAGGACATTCTGCTCTCGCTCCTTGCGTTACAATGAGGACATTGTGCCCACTCCTGGTGTGACAATGATGACAATGTGCTCTCTCCTGGTGTGACAGTGAGGACAATGTGCGCTCTCTCCTGGTGTGACAATGAGGACAATGTGCTCTCTCTCTGGTGTGATGATGAGGACAATGTGCTCTCTCCCCTCGTGTCAATGAGGACAATGTTCTCTCTCCCGTGGTGTGATAATGAGGACAATGTGCTCTCTCTCCTGGTGCGACAATGAGGACATTATGCTCACTCCTGGTGTGACAAAGAGGACAATGTGTTCTCTCCTTGTGTGACAATGAGGACAATGTGTTCTATCCTAGTGTAACAATGAGGACAATGTGCTCTCTCTCATGGTGTGACAATGAGGACAATGTGCTCTCTCTCCTGGTGTGACAATGAGGACAATGTGCTCTCTCCCCTGGTGTGACAATGAAGACAATGTGCTCTCTCTCCTGGTGTGACAATGAGGACAGTGTGCTCACTCCTGGTGTGACAATGAGGACAATGTGTTCTCTCCTTGTGTGACAATGAGGACAATGTGTTCTCTCCTAGTGTAACAATGAGGACAATGTGCTCTCTCCCCTGGTGTGAAAATGAGGACAATGTGCTCTCTCTCCTGGTGTGACAATGAGGACAATGCATTGTCTCTCCTGATGTGAAAATGAGGACAATGTGCTCTCTCTCATGGTGTGACAATGAGGACAATGTGCTCTCTCCCCTGGTGTGACAATGAGGACAATGTGCTCTCTCCCCTGGTGTGACAATGAGGACAATATGCTCTTTCTCCTGGTCGTAATGAGGACAATTTGCTCTCTTCCTGGTGTGACAATGAGGACAATGTGCTCTCTCTCTGTTGTGATGATGAGGACAATGTGCTCTCTCCCCTGGTGTGACAATGAGGACAATGTGCTCTCTCCCGTGGTGTGACAATGCGGACATTGTGCTCTCTCCCCTGGTTTGACAATGAGGACAATGTGCTCTCTCCCCTGGTGTGACAATGCGGACATTGTGCTCTCTCCCCAGGTTTGACAATGAGGACAATGTGCTCTCTCCCCTGGTGTGACAATGCGGACATTGTGCTCTCTCCCCTGGTGTGACAATGAGGACAATGTGCTCTCTCCTGGTGTCACAATGAGGACAATGTGCTCCCTCTTCAGGTGTGACAATGAGGACAATGCGCTTTCTCTTTGGCTTGATGATGAGGACAATGTGCTCACTCTCCTTGTGTGACAATGAGGACATTGTGCTCTCACTCCTGGTGTGACAATGAGGACATTGTGCTCACTTCAGGTGTGACAATGAGGACAATTTGCTCTCTCCCCCTGTGTGACAATGAGGACAATGTGCTCTCTCTCCAGTGTGACAATGAGGACAATGTGCTCTCTCTTTGGTGTGATGATGAGGACAATGTGCTCTTTCTCCTGGTGTGACAATGAGGACATTGTGCTCTCACGCCTGGTGTGACAATGAGGACATTGCGCTCACTGCTGGTGTGACAATGAGGACAATTTGCTCTCTCCCCCTGTGTTACAATGAGGACAATGTGCTCTCTCTCCTGGTGTGACAATGAGGACAATGTGCTCACTCTCCTGATGTGACAATGAGGACATTGTGCTCTCACTCCTGGTGTGACAATGAGGACACTGTGCTCACTCCTGGTGTGACTATGTGGACAATGTGCTCTCTCTCCTGGTGTGACAATGAGGACAATGTGCTCTATCTCCTGGTGTAACAATGAGGAAAATGTGCTCACTCCTGGTGTGACAATGAGGACAATTTGCTCTCTCCCCCTGTGCTACAATGAGAACAATGTGCTCTCTCTCCTGGTGTGACAATGAGGACAATGTGCTCACTCTCCTGGTGTGACAATGAGGACATTGTGCTCTCACTCCTGGTGTGACAATGAGGACACTGTGCTCACTCCTGGTGTGACAATGAGTACAATGTGCTCTCTCTCCTGGTGTGACAATGAGGACAATGTGCTCTATCTCCTGGTGTGACAATGAGGACATTGTGCTCTCTCCTGGTGTGACAATGAGGACAATGTGCTCTCTCTACTGGTGTGACAATGAGGACAATGTGCACTCTCTCCTGGTGTGACAATGAGGACAATGTGCTCACTCTCCTGGTGTGACAATGAGGACATTGTGCTCTCACTCCTGGTGTGACAATGAGGACACTGTGCTCACTCCTAGTGTGACAATGAGGACAATGTGCTCTCTCTCCTGGTGTGACAATGAGGACATTGTGCTCACTCCTCGTGTGACAATGAGGACAATGTGCTCTCTCTCGTGGTGTGACAATGAGGACAATGTGCTCTCTCCCCTGGTGTGACATTGAGGACAAAGTACTCTCTCCTGGTGTGACAACGAGGAGATTGTGCTCTCGCTCCTGGTGTGACGATGAGGACATTGTGCTCACTCCTGGTGTGACAATGAGGACACTGTGCTCACTCCTGGTGTAACAATGTGGACAATGTGCTCTCTCTCCTGGTGTGACAATGAGGACAATGTGCTCTATCTCCTGGTGTGACAATGAGGACACTGTGCTCACTCCTGGTGTGACAATGAGGACAATTTGCTCTCTCCCCCTGTGTTACAATGAGAAAAATGTGCTCTCTCTCCTGCTGTGACAATGAGGACACTGTGCTCACTCCTGGTGTGACAATGAGGACAATGCGCTCTATCTCCTGGTGTGACAATGAGGACATTGTGCTTACTCCTGGTGTGACAATGAGGACAATGTGCTCTCTCTCCTGGTGTGACAATGAGGACAATGTGCTCACTTTCCTGGTCTGACAATGAGGACATTGTGCTCTCACTCCTGGTGTGACAATGAGGACACTGTGCTCACTCCTAGTGTGACAATGAGGACAATGTGCTCTCTCTCCTGGTGTGACAATGAGGACATTGTGCTCACTCCTGGTGTGACAATGAGGACAATGTGCTCTCTCTCGTGGTGTGACAATGAGGACAATGTGCTCTCTCCCCTGGTGTGACAATGAGGACAAAGTACTTTCTCCTGGTGTGACAACGAAGACATTGTGCTCTCGCTCCTGGTGTGACAATGAGGACATTGTGCTCACTCCTGGTGTGACAATGAGGACAATGTGCTCTCTCCCCTGGTGTGACAATGAGGAAATTGTGCTCTCTCCCCTGGTGTGACAATGAGGACAATGTGCTCTCTCCCCTGGTGTGATAATGAGGTCAATGTGCTCTCTCCCCTGGTGTGACAATGAGGAAATTGTGCTCTCTCCCCTGGTGTGACAATGAGGACAATGTGCTCTCTCTCCTGGTGTGACAATGAGGACAATGTGCTCTTTCCCCTACTGTGATAATGAAGACAATGTGCTCTCTCTCTGGTTTGATGATGAGGACAATGTGCGCTCTCCCCTGGTGTGACAATGAGGACAATGTGCTCTCTCTCTGTTGTGATGATGAGGACAATGTGCTCTCTCTCCTGGTGTGACAATGAGGACATTGTGTTCTCTCCCCTGGTGTGACAATGAGGACAATGTGCTCTCTCTCCTGGTGTGACAATGAGGACATTCAGCTCTCGCTCCTGGCGTTACAATGAGGACATTGTGCTCACTCCTGGTGTGACAATGACGACAATGTGCTCTTTCACCTGGTGTGCCAATGAGGACAATCTGCTCTCTCCTGGTGTGACAATGAGGACAATGTGCGCTCTCTCCTGGTGTGACAATGAGGACAATGTGCTCTCTCTCTGGTGTGATGATGAGGACAATGTGCTCCCTCCCCTGGTGTCAATGAGGATAATGTTCTCTCTCCCGTGGTGGGACAATGAGGACAATGTGCTCTCTCTCCTGGTTTAACAATGTGGACATTGTGCTCTTACCTCTAGTGTGACAATGAGGACAATGTGCTCTCTCTCCTGGTGTGACAGTGAGGACAATGTGCTCTCTCTGCTGGTGTGACAATGAGGACACTGTGCTCACTCCTGGTGTGATAATGAGGACAATGTGCTCACTCTCCTGGTGTGACAATGAGGACATTGTGCTCTCACTCCTGGTGTGACAATGAGGACAATGCGTTGTCTCTCCTGGTGTGACAATGAGGACAATGTGCTCTCTCCTGGTGTGACAATGAGGACAATGTGCTCACTCTCCTGGTGTGACAATGAGGACATTGTGCTCTCACTCCTGGTGTGACAATGAGGACACTGTGCTCACTCCTGGTGTGACAATGTGGACAATGTGCTCTCTCTCCTGGTGTGACAATGAGGACAATGTGCTCTATCTCCTGGTGTGACAATGAGGACAGTGTGCTCACTCCTGGTGTGACAATGAGGACAATTTGCTCTCTCCCCCTGTGTTAGAATGAGGATAATGTGCTCTCTCTCCTCGTGTGACAATGAGGACAATGTGCTCACTCTCCTGGTGTGACAATGAGGACATTGTTCTCACTCGTGGTGTGACAATGAGGACAATGTGCTCTCTCTCCTGGTGTGACAATGAGGACAATGTGCTCTCTCCCCTGGTGTGACAATGAGGACATTGTGCTCACTCCTGGTGTGACAATGAGGACAATGTGCTCTCTCTCCTGGTGTGACAATGAGGACAATGTGCTCTCTCTCCTGGTTTGACAATGAGGACAATGTGCTCTCTCCCCTGGTGTGACAATGAGGACAATGTACTCTCTCCTGGTGTGACAATGAGGACAATGTGCTCTATCTCCTGGTGTGACAATGAGGGCATTGTTCTCACTCGTGGTGTGACAATGAGGACAATGTGCTCTCTCTCCTGGTGTGACAATGAGGACAATGTGCTCTCTCCCCTGGTGTGACAATGAGGACATTTTGCTCTCTCCCCTGGTGTGACAATGAGGGCATTGTGCTCTCTCTACTGGCGTGACAATTAGGACATTGTGCTGTCTCTACTGGTGTGACAATAAGGAGATTGTGCTCTCTCCCCTGGTGTGACAATGAGGACAATGTGCTCTCTCGCCTGGTGTGACAATGAGGACATTGTGCTCTCTCCCCTGGTGTGACAATGTGCTCTCTCTCCTGGTGTGACAATGAGGACATTGTGCTCACTCCTGGTGTGACAATGAGGACAATGTGCTCTCTCTCCTGGTGTGACAATGAGGACAATGTGCTCTCTCTCCTGGTTTGACAATGAGGACAATGTGCTCTCTCCTCTGGTGGGACAATGAGGACAATGTACTCTCTCCTGGTGTGACAATGAGGACATTGTGCTCTCACTCCTGGTGTGACAATGAGGACAATGTGCTCTCTCTCTGGTGTGGTGATGAGGGCAATATGCTCTCTCCCCTGGTGTGACAATGAGGGCAATGTGCTCTCTCCCCTGGTGTGACAATGAGGACAATGTGCTCTCTCTCCTGGTGCGACAATGAGGACAAAGTGCTCTCTCTCCTGTTGTGACAATGAGGACATTGTGCTCTCACTCCTGGTGTGACAATGAGGACATTGTGCTCACTCCTGGTGTGACAATGAGGACAATGTGCTCTCTCTCTGGTGTGTTGATGAGGACAATGTGCTCTCTCTCCTGGTGTGACAATGAGGACAATGTGCTCTCTCACCTGGTGTGACAATGAGGACAATGCGTTGTCTCTTCTGGTGTGACAATGAGGACAATGTGCCCTCTCCTGGTGTGATGATGAGGACAATGTGCTCTCCCTCTGGTGTGATGATGAGGGCAATGTGCTCTCTCCCCTGGTGTGACAATGAGGACAACGTGCTCACTCTCTGTTCTGATGATGAGTCAATGTGCTCTCTCTCCTGGTGTGACAATGAGGTCATTGTGTTCTCTCCCCTGGTGTGACAATGAGGTCAATGTGCTCTCTCCCCTGGTGTGACAATGACGACAATGTGCTCTCTCTCCTGGTGTGCCAATGAGGACATTCTGCTCTCACTCCTCGCGTTACAATGAGGACATTGTGCTCACTCCTGGTGTGACAATGAGGACAATGTGTTCTCTCCTGGTGTGACAATGAGGACAATGTGTTATCTCTTGGTGTGACAGTGAGGACAATGAGCTCTTTCTCCTTGTGGGACAATGAGGACAATGTGCTCTCTCCTGTTGTGACAATGAGGAAAAAGTGCTGTCTCTTGCTCTGACAATGAGGTCAATGTGCTTTCTCCCCTGGTGTGACAATGAGGACAATGTGCTCTGTCTCTTGTTGTGACAATGAGGGCAATGTGATCTCTCTCCTGGTGTGACAATGAGGACCATGTCCTCTCTCTGTTGTGATGATGAGGACAATGTGCCCTCTCTCCTGGTGTGACAATGAGGACATTGTGCTCTCTCTCCTGGTGTAACAATGAGGACAATGTGCTCTCTCTCTTGATGTGACAATGAGCACAATGTGCACGCTCTCCTGGTGTGACAATGAGGACCATGTCCTCTCTCTGTTGTGATGATGAGGACAATGTGCCCTCTCTCCTGGTGTGACAATGAGGACATTGTGCTCTCACTCATGGTGTGACAATGAGGACATTGTGCTCACTCCTGGTGTGACAATGAGGACAATGTGCTCTCTCTCCTGGTGTGACAATGGGGACAATGTGCTCTCTCTTCTGGTGTGACAATGAGGTCAATGTGCTATCTCCTGGTGCGACAATGAGGACAATGTGCTCTCTCACCTGGTGTGACAATGAGGACAATGCGTTGTCTCTCCTGGTGAGACAATGAGGACAATGTCCTCTCTCTCCTGGTGTGACAATGAGGACAAAGTTCTCTCTCCTGTTGTGACAATGGCGAAAAGGTGCTGTCTCTTGCTCTGACAATGAGGTCAATGTGCTCTCCTGGTGTGACAATGAGGACAATGTGCTCTCTCTCCTGCTGTGACAATGAGGAAATTGTGCTCTCACCCCTGTTTTGACAATGAGGACAATGTGCTCTCGCCCCTGGTGTGACAATGAGGACAATGTGCTCTCTCCCCTGGTGTGACAATGAGGACAATGTGCTCTCTTCCCTGGTGTGACAATGATGACAATGTGCTGTCTCCCCTGGTGTGACAATGAGGACAATGTGCTCTCTCCCCTGGTGTGACAATGAGGACAATGTGCCATCTCCCCTGGTGTGACAATGAGGACAATGTGCTCTCTCTCCTGGTGTGACAATGAGGACAATGTGCTCTCTCCCCTGGTGCGACAATGAGGATAATGTGCTCTCTCCCCTGGTGTGACAATGAGGACAATGTGCTCTCACCCCTGTTGTGACAATGAGGACAATGTGCTCTCTCCCCTGGTGTGACAATGAGGACATTTTGCTCTCTCCCCTGGTGTGTCAATGAGGACAATGTGCTCTCACCCCTGTTTTGACAATGAGGACAATGTGCTCTCGCCCCTGGTGTGACAATGAGGACAATGTGCTCTCTCCCCTGGTGTGACAATGAGGACAATGTGCTCTCTTCCCTGGTGTGACAATGATGACAATGTGCTCTCTCCCCTGGTGTGACAATGAGGACAATGTGCTCTCTCCCCTGGTGTGACAATGAGGACAATGTGCTCTCTCCCCTGGTGTGACAATGAGGACAATGTGCTCTCACCCCTGCTGTGACAATGAGGACAATGAGCTCTCTCCCCTGGTGTGACAATGAGGACAATGTGCTCTCGCTCCTGCTGTGACAATGAGGACATTATGCTCTCTCCCCTCTTATGACAATAAGGACAATGTGCTCTCTCTCCTGGTGTGACAATGAGGACATTGTGCTCTCTCCCGTGGTGTGACAATGAGGACATTGTGCTCTCTCTCCTGGTGTGACAATGAGGAAAATGTGCTCTCTCTCCTGGTGTGACAATGAGGACATTGTGCTCTCTCTCCTGGTGTGACAATGAGGAAAATGTGCTCTCTGTCCTGGTGTGACAATGAGGACAATGTGTTATCTCCCCCGGTGTGACAATGAGGACAAGGTCCTCTCTCTCCTGGTGTGACAATGAGGACAATGTGCTCTTTTTCCCCTGGTGTGACAATGAGGACAATGTGCTCTCTCTCTTGATGTGACAACGAGGACAATGTTCTCTCTGTCCTGGTGTGACAATGAGGACAATGTGCTCTCTCCCCTGGTTTGACAATGAGGAAAATGTGCTCTTTCCCCTGGTGTGACAATGAGGACAATATCCTCTCTTCCCTGGTGTGACATTGGGGACAATGAGCGCTCTCCCCTGGTGTGACAATAAATACAATGTGCCCTCTCCCCTGGTGTGACAATGAGGACAATGTTCTCTCTCTGTTGTGACAATGAGGATAATATGCTCTCTCCCCTGGCGTGACAAGGAGGACAATTTGCCCTCTCTCCTGGTGTGACAACAAGGAATATATGCTCCCTCTCCTGGTGTGACAATGAGGACAATGTGCTTTGTCCCCTTGTGTGACAATGAGGACAATGTGCTCTCTCTCCTGGTGTGACAATGAGGATGTCAATGTGCTCCCTCTGCTGGTGTGACAATGAGGACAATGTGCTCTCTCGCTGGTGTGATTATGAGGATAATGTGCTCTCCTAGTGTGACTATGAGGACAATGTGCTCTCTCCTCTGGTGTGACAATGACGACAATGTGCTCTCTCCCCTGGTGTGACAATGAGGACAATGTGCTCTCTCCCCTGGTGTGACAATGAGGACAATGTGCTCCCTCCCCTGGTGTGACAATGAGGATAATGTGATCTCTCCCCTGGTGTGATAATCAGGACAATGTGCTCACTCCCCTGGTGTGACAATGAGGACACTGTTTTCTCTCTCCTGGTGTGACAATGAGGACAATGTGTTCTCTCTCTGGTGTGACAATGAGGACAATGTGCTCTCTCTCCAGGTGTGACAATGAGGACATTGTGCTCTCTCCCCTGGTGTGACAATGAGGACAATGTGCTCTCTCCCCTGGTGTGACAAAGAGGATAATGTGCTCTCTCCCCTGGTGTGACAATCAGGACAATGTGCTCTCTCTCCTGGTGTGACAATGAGGACAATGTGCTCTCTCCCCTGGTGTGACAATGAGGACATGGTGCTCTCTCTCTGGTGTGACAATGAGGACAATGTGCTCTCTCTCCTGGTGTGACAATGAGGACATTGTGCTCTCTCCCCTGGTGTGACAATGAGGACAATGTGCTCTCTCCCCTGGTGTGACAATGAGGATAATGTGCTCTCTCTCCTGCTGTGACAATGAGGGCAATGTGTTCTGTCCCCTGGTATGACAATGAGGACATTGTGCTCTCTCCTACCTGGTGTGACAATGAGGACAATGTGCTCTGTCTCCTGGTATGACAATGAGGACAATATGCTCTCTCCCCTGGTGTGACAATGAGGATAATGTGCTCTCTCTCCTGGTGTGACAATGAGGACAATGTGCTCTCTCCCCTGCTGTGACAATGAGGGCAATGTGCTCTCTCCCCTGGTGTGACAATGAGGACATTGTGCTCTCTCCCCTGGTGTGACAATGAGGACAATGTGCTCTCTCCCCTGGTGTGACAATGAGGATAATGTGCTCTCTCCCCTGCTGTGACAATGAGGGCAATGTGCTCTCTCCCCTGGTGTGACAATGAGGACAACATGCTCTCTCCCCTGGTGTTACAATGAGGATAATGTGCTCTCTCTCCTGGTGTGACAATGAGGACAATGCACTCTCTCCCCTGGTGTGACAATGAGGACAACATGCTCTCTCCCCTGGTGTGACAATGAGGATAATGTGCTCTCTCTCCTGGTGTGACAATGAGGACATTGTGCTCTCTCCCCTGGTGTGACCATGAGGATAATGTGCTCTCTCTCCTGGTGTGACAATGAGGACAATGCGCTCTCTCCCCTGGTGTGTGACAATGGGGACAATGTGCTCTCTCCCCTGGTGTGACAATGGGGACAATGTGCTCTCTCTCCTGGTGTGACAATGAGGGCAATGTGCTCTCTTCCCTGGTGTAACAATGAGGACAATGTGCCCTCTCCCCTGGCGTGACAAGGAGGACAATGTGCCCTCTCTCCTGGTGTGACAACAAGGAATATATGCTCCCTCTCCTGGTGTGACAATGAAGACAATGTGCTCTCTCCTGGTGTGACAATTAGGAAAATGCGCTCTCGGCCCTGGTGTGACAATGAGGACAATGTCTTCTCTCTCCTGATGTGACAATGCAGACAATGTGCTCTCTCTCATGGTGTGACAATGAGGACAATGTGCTGTCTCCTGGTGTGACAATGAGGACAATGTGCTCTCTCCGGGTGTGACAATGAGGACAATGTGCTACCTCCCCTCGTGTGACAATGAGGACAATGTGCTCTCTCTCCTGGTGTGACAATCAGGACAATGTGCTCTCTCCCCTGGTGTGACAATGAGGACAATGCGCTCTCTCCCCTGGTGTGACAATGGGGACATTGTGCTCTCTCCCCTGGTGTGACAATGGGGACAATGTGCTCTCTCCCCTGGTATGACAATGAGGACAATGTGCTCTCTCTCCTGGTGTGACAATGCGGACAATGTGCTCTCTCCTGGTGTGACAATGAGGACAATGTGCTCTCTCCTGGTGTGACAATGGGGACAATGTGCTCTCTCTCTGGTGTGACAATGGGGACAATGTGCTCTCTCCTCGTGTGACAATGAGGACAATGTGCTCTCTCCCCTGGTGTGACAATGAGGACAATGTGCTCTCTCCTGGTGTGACAATGAGGACAATGTGCTCTCTCCTGGTGTGACAATGAGGACAATGTGCTCTCTCCTGGTGTGACAATGGTGACAATGTGCTCTCTCCCCTGGTGTGACAATGAAGACAATGCGCTCTCTCCCCTGCTGTGACAATGAGGGCAATGTGCTCTCTCCCCTGGTGTGACAATGAGGACATTGTGCTCTCTCCCCTGGTGTGACAATGAGGATAATGTGCTCTCTCCCCTGCTGTGACAATGAGGGCAATGTGCTCTCTCCCCTGGTGTGACAATGAGGACAACATGCTCTCTCCCCTGGTGTGACAATGAGGATAATGTGCTCTCTCTCCTGGTGTGACAATGAGGACAATGCGCTCACTCCCCTGGTGTGACAATGAGGACAACATGCTCTCTCCCCTGGTGTGACAATGAGGATAATGTGCTCTCTCTCCTGGTGTGACAATGAGGACAATGCGCTCTCTCCCCTGGTGTGACAATGGGGACAATGTGCTCTCTCCTCTGGTGTGACAATGGGGACAATGTGCTCTCTCTCCTGGTGTGACAATGAGGGCAATGTGCTCTCTTCCCTGGTGTAACAATGAGGACAATGTGCTCTCTCCCCTGGCGTGACAAGGAGGACAATGTGCCCTCTCTCCTGGTGTGACAACAAGGAATATATGCTCCCTCTCCTGGTGTGACAATGAAGACAATGTGCTCTCTCCTGGTGTGACAATGAGGACAACATGCTCTCTCCCCTGGTGTGACAATGAGGATAATGTGCTCTCTCTCCTGGTGTGACAATGAGGATAATGTGCTCTCTCCCCTGGTGTGACAATGGGGACAATGTGCTCTCTCTCCTGGTGTGACAATGAGGGCAATGTGCTCTCTTCCCTGGTGTAACAATGAGGACAATGTGCGCTCTCCCCTGGCGTGACAAGGAGGACAATGTGCCCTCTCTCCTGGTGTGACAACAAGGAATATATGCTCCCTCTCCTGGTGTGGCAATGAAGACAATGTGCTCTCTCCTGGTGTGACAATTACGAAAATGCGCAATCGGCCCTGGTGTGACAATGAGGACAATGTCTTCTCTCTCCTGATGTGACAATGCAGACAATGTGCTCTCTCTCATGGTGTGACAATGAGGACAATGTGCTCTCTCCTGGTGTGACAATGAGGACAATGTGCTCTCTCCGGGTGTGACAATGAGGACAATGTGCTACCTCCCCTCGTGTGACAATGAGGACAATGTGCTCTCTCTCCTGGTGTGACAATCAGGACAATGTGCTCTCTCCCCTGGTGTGACAATGAGGACAATGCGCTCTCTCCCCTGGTGTGACAATGGGGACATTGTGCTCTCTCCCCTGGTGTGACAATGGGGACAATGTGCTCTCTCTCCTGGTGTGACAATGCGGACAATGTGCTCTCTCCTGGTGTGACAATGAGGACAATGTGCTCTCTCCTGGTGTGACAATGGGGACAATGTGCTCTCTCTCTGGTGTGACAATGAGGACAATGTGCTCGCTCTCTGGTGTGACAATGAGGACAATGTGCTCTCTCCCCTGGTGTGACAATGAGGACAATGTGCTCTCTCTCTGGTGTGACAATGGGGACAATGTGCTCTCTCCTCGTGTGACAATGAGGACAATGTGCTCTCTCCCCTGGTGTGACAATGAGGACAATGTGCTCTCTCCTGGTGTGACAATGAGGACAATGTGCTCTCTCCTGGTGTGACATTGAGGTCAATGTGCTCTCTCCTGGTGTGACAATGGTGACAATGTGCTCTCTCCCCTGGTGTGACAATGAGGACAATGCGCTCTCTCCCCTGCTGTGACAATGAGGGCAATGTGCTCTCTCCCCTGGTGTGACAATGAGGACATTGTGCTCTCTCCCCTTGTGTGACAATGAGGACAATGTGCTCTCTCCCCTGGTGTGACAATGAGGATAATGTGCTCTCTCCCCTGCTGTGACAATGAGGGCAATGTGCTCTCTCCCCTGGTGTGACAATGAGGACAACATGCTCTCTCCCCTGGTGTGACAATGAGGATAATGTGCTCTCTCTCCTGGTGTGACAATGAGGACAATGCGCTCTCTCCCCTGGTGTGACAATGAGGACAACATGCTCTCTCCCCTGGTGTGACAATGAGGATAATGTGCTCTCTCTCCTGGTGTGACAATTAGGACAATGTGCTCTCTCCCCTGGTGTGACAATGAGGATAATGTGCTCTCTCTCCTGGTGTGACAATGAGGACAATGCGCTCTCTCCCCTGGTGTGACAATGGGGACAATGCGCTCTCTCCCCTGCTGTGACAATGAGGGCAATGTGCTCTCTCCCCTGGTGTGACAATGAGGACATTGTGCTCTCTCCCCTGGTGTGACAATGAGGACAATGTGCTCTCTCCCCTGGTGTGACAATGAGGATAATGTGCTCTCTCCCCTGCTGTGACAATGAGGGCAATGTGCTCTCTCCCCTGGTGTGACAATGAGGACAACATGCTCTCTCCCCTGGTGTGACAATGAGGATAATGTGCTCTCTCTCCTGGTGTGACAATGAGGACAATGCGCTCTCTCCCCTGGTGTGACAATGAGGACAACATGCTCTCTCCCCTGGTGTGACAATGAGGATAATGTGCTCTCTCTCCTGGTGTGACAATGAGGACAATGTGCTCTCTCCCCTGGTGTGACAATGAGGATAATGTGCTCTCTCTCCTGGTGTGACAATGAGGACAATGCGCTCTCTCCCCTGGTGTGACAATGGGGACAATGTGCTCTCTCCCCTGGTGTGACAATGGGGACAATGTGCTCTCTCTCCTGGTGTGACAATGAGGGCAATGTGCTCTCTTCCCTGGTGTAACAATGAGGACAATGTGCTCTCTCCCCTGGCGTGACAAGGAGGACAATGTGCCCTCTCTCCTGGTGTGACAACAAGGAATATATGCTCCCTCTCCTGGTGTGACAATGAAGACAATGTGCTCTCTCCTGGTGTGACAATGAGGACAACATGCTCTCTCCCCTGGTGTGACAATGAGGATAATGTGCTCTCTCTCCTGGTGTGACAATGAGGATAATGTGCTCTCTCCCCTGGTGTGACAATGGGGACAATGTGCTCTCTCTCCTGGTGTGACAATGAGGGCAATGTGCTCTCTTCCCTGGTGTAACAATGAGGACAATGTGCGCTCTCCCCTGGCGTGACAAGGAGGACAATGTGCCCTCTCTCCTGGTGTGACAACAAGGAATATATGCTCCCTCTCCTGGTGTGGCAATGAAGACAATGTGCTCTCTCCTGGTGTGACAATTACGAAAATGCGCAATCGGCCCTGGTGTGACAATGAGGACAATGTCTTCTCTCTCCTGATGTGACAATGCAGACAATGTGCTCTCTCTCATGGTGTGACAATGAGGACAATGTGCTCTCTCCTGGTGTGACAATGAGGACAATGTGCTCTCTCCGGGTGTGACAATGAGGACAATGTGCTACCTCCCCTCGTGTGACAATGAGGACAATATGCTCTCTCTCCTGGTGTGACAATCAGGACAATGCGCTCTCTCCCCTGGTGTGACAATGGGGACATTGTGCTCTCTCCCCTGGTGTGACAATGGGGACAATGTGCTCTCTCTCCTGGTGTGACAATGCGGACAATGTGCTCTCTCCTGGTGTGACAATGAGGACAATGTGCTCTCTCCTGGTGTGACAATGGGGACAATGTGCTCTCTCTCTGGTGTGACAATGAGGACAATGTGCTCGCTCTCTGGTGTGACAATGAGGACAATGTGCTCTCTCCCCTGGTGTGACAATGAGGACAATGTGCTCTCTCTCTGGTGTGACAATGGGGACAATGTGCTCTCTCCTCGTGTGACAATGAGGACAATGTGCTCTCTCCCCTGGTGTGACAATGAGGACAATGTGCTCTCTCCTGGTGTGACATTGAGGTCAATGTGCTCTCTCCTGGTGTGACAATGGTGACAATGTGCTCTCTCCCCTGGTGTGACAATGAGGACAATGCGCTCTCTCCCCTGCTGTGACAATGAGGGCAATGTGCTCTCTCCCCTGGTGTGACAATGAGGACATTGTGCTCTCTCCCCTGGTGTGACAATGAGGACAATGTGCTCTCTCCCCTGGTGTGACAATGAGGATAATGTGCTCTCTCCCCTGATGTGACAATGAGGGCAATGTGCTCTCTCCCCTGGTGTGACAATGAGGACAACATGCTCTCTCCCCTGGTGTGACAATGAGGATAATGTGCTCTCTCTCCTGGTGTGACAATGAGGACAATGCGCTCTCTCCCCTGGTGTGGCAATGAGGACAACATGCTCTCTCCCCTGGTGTGACAATGAGGATAATGTGCTCTCTCTCCTGGTGTGACAATGAGGACAATGTGCTCTCTCCCCTGGTGTGCCAATGAGGATAATCTGCTCTCTCTCCTGGTGTGACAATGAGGACAATGCGCTCTCTCCCCTGGTGTGACAATGGGGACAATGTGCTCTCTCCCCTGGTGTGACAATGGGGACAATGTGCTCTCTCTCCTGGTGTGACAATGAGGGCAATGTGCTCTCTTCCCTGGTGTAACAATGAGGACAATGTGCTCTCTCCCCTGGCGTGACAAGGAGGACAATGTGCTCTCTCTCCTGGTGTGACAACAAGGAATATATGCTCCCTCTCCTGGTGTGACAATGAAGACAATGTGCTCTCTCCTGGTGTGACAATTAGGAAAATGCGCTCTCGGCCCTGGTGTGGCAATGAGGACAATGTCTTCTCTCTCCTGATGTGACAATGCAGACAATGTGATCTCTCTCATGGTGTGACAATGAGGACAATGTGCTCTCTCCTGGTGTGACAATGAGGACAATGTGCTCTCTCCTGGTGTGACAATGAGGACAATGTGCTACCTCCCCTCGTGTGACAATGAGGACAATGTGCTCTCTCTCCTGGTGTGACAATCAGGACAATGTGCTCTCTCCCCTGGTGTGACAATGAGGACAATGCGCTCTCTCCTCTGGTGTGACAATGGGGACATTGTGCTCTCTCCCCTGGTGTGACAATGGGGACAATGTGCTCTCTCCCCTGGTGTGACAATGAGGACAATGTGCTCTCTCTCCTGGTGTGACAATGCGGACAATGTGCTCTTTCCTGGTGTGACAATGAGGACAATGTGCTCTCTCCTGGTGTGACAATGGGGACAATGTGCTCTCTCTCAGGTGTGACAATGAGGACAATGTGCTCTCTCTCTGGAGTGACAATGAGGACAATGTGCTCTCTCCCCTGGTGTGACAATGAGGACAATGTGCTCTCTCTCTGGTGTGACAATGGGGACAATGTGCTCTCTCCTCGTGTGACAATGAGGACAATGTGCTCTCTCCCCTGGTGTGACAATGAGGACAATGTGCTCTCTCCTGGTGTGACAATGAGGACAATGTGCTCTCTCCTGGTGTGACAATGAGGACAATGTGCTCTCTCCCCTGGTGTGACAATGAGGACAATGTGCTCTCTCTCATGGTGTGACAATGAGGACAATGTGCTCTCTCCTGGTGTGACAATGAGGACAATGTGCTCTCTCCTGGTGTGACAATGAGGACAATGTGCTACCTCCCCTCGTGTGACAATGAGGACAATGTGCTCTCTCTCCTGGTGTGACAATCAGGACAATGTGCTCTCTCCTGGTGTGACAATGAGGACAATGTTCTCTCTCTCCTGGTGTGAGAATGAGGACAATGTGCTCTCTCCCCTGGTGTGACAATGAGGACAATGTGCTCTCTCTCCTGGTGTGACAATGGGGACAATGTGCTCTCTCTGGTGTGACAATGAGGATAATGTGCTCTCTCCCCTGGTGTGAGAATGAGGACAATCTGCTCTCTCCCCTGGTGTGACAATGAGGACAATGTGCTCTCTCTCCTGGTGTGACAATGGGGACAATGTGCTCTCTCCCCTGGTGTGACAATGAGGACAATGTGCTCTCTCCTGGTGTGACAATGAGGACAATGTGCTCTCTCCTGGTGTGACAATGAGGACAATGTGCTCTCTCCTGGTGTGACAATGGTGACAATGTGCTCTCTCCCCTGGTGTGACAATGGGGACAATGTGCTCTCTCCCCTGGTGTGACAATGGGGACAATGTGCTCTCTCCCCTAGTGTGACAATGAGGACAATGTGCTCTCTCTCCTGGTGTGACAATGCGGACAATGTGCTCTCTCCTGGTGTGACAATGAGGACAATGTGCTCTCTCCTGGTGTGACAATGGGGACAATGTGCTCTCTCTCTGGTGTGACAATGAGGACAATGTGCTCTCTCTCTGGTGTGACAATGAGGACAATGTGCTCCCTCCCCTGGTGTGACAATGAGGACAATGTGCTCTCTCTCTGGTGTGACAATGGGGACAATGTGCTCTCTCCTCGTGTGACAATGCGGACAATGTGCTCTCTCCCCTGGTGTGACAATGAGGACAGTGTGCTCTCTCTCCTGGGGCGTCATTCTCCGACCCCCCGCTGGGTCGGAGAATAGCCGTTGGCCGCCGTGAATCCCACCCCCGCCCCCGCCGAAGTCTCCGGTACCGGAGATTGGGCGGGGGTGGGAATCGGGCCGCGCCTGTTGGCGGGACTCCCCGCTCAATTCTCCGGCCCGGATGGGCCGAAGTCCAGCCCAGAAATTGCCTGTCCCGCCGGCGTAAATCAAAGCTTGTATTTACCGGCGTGACCAGGCGGCGTGGGCGGGTTCCGGGGTCCTGGGGGGGGGGCGCGGGGCGATCTGACCCCGGGGGGTGCCGCCACGGTGGCCTGGCCCGCGATCGGTGCCCACTGATCCGCGGGCGGGCCTGTGCCATGAGGGCACTCTTTCCCTTCCGCCTCCGCCACGGCCTCCACCATGGCAGAGGCGGAAGAGACTCTCCCCACTGCGCATGCGCCGCATTTCCGCGCCAGCTGGCGGGGCTACAAACGCCATTTCCGCCAGCTGACGGGGCGGAAATCACTCCGGCGCCGGCCTAGCCCCTCAATGTTTGGGCTCGGCCCCCAAAGATGCCGCACCTTTGGGCCGGTGCGTGCCTGTCTGAGTGGCACCGTTTTTGGCGCCAGTCGGCGGACATCGCGCCGTTGGGGGAGAGTTTCGCCCCTGGTGTGACAATGAGGACAACGTGCTCTCTCTCCTGGTGTGACAATGAGGACAATGTGCTCATTCCCCTGGTGTGTCAATGAGGACAATGTGCTCTCTCTCCTGGTGTGACAATGAGGACAATGTGCTCTCTCTCCTGGTGTGACAATGAGGACAATGTGCTCTCTCTCCTGGTGTGACAATGAGGACAATGTGATCTCTCCCCTGGTGTGACAATGAAGACAATGTGCTCTCACTCTGGTGTGACAATGAGGACATTGTGCTCTCTTCCCTGGTGTGACAATGAGGACAATGAGCTCTCACCCCTGGTATGACAATGAAGACAATGTGCTCTCTCCTGGTGTGACAATGAGCACAATGTGCTCTCTTCCCTGGTGTGACAACGAGGACAATGTGCTCTCTCCCCTGGTGTGACAATGAGGACAATGTGCTCATTCCCCTGGTGTGACAATCAGGACAATGTGCTCTCTCTCCTGGTGTGCCAATGAGGACAATGTGCTCTATTCCCTGGTGTGACAATGAGGACAATGTGCTCTCTCTCCTGGTGTGCCAATGAGGACAATGTGCTCTCTCCCCTGGTGTGACAATGAGGACAATGTGCTCTCTCCCCTGGTGTGACAATGAGGAGAATGTGTTCTCTCCCCTGGTTTGACAATGAGGACCTTGTGCTCTCTCTCATGATGTGGCAATGAGGACAATGTGCTCTCTCTCCTGGTGTGACAATGAGGACAATGTGCTCTCTCTCCTGGTGTGACAATGAGGACAATGTGCTCTCTCTCATGGTGTGGCAATGAGGACAATGTGCTCTCTCTCCTGGTGTGACAATGAGGACAATGTGCTCCCTCCCCTGGTGTGAAAATGAGGACAATGTGCTCTCTCTCATGGTGTGACAATGAGGACAATGTGGTGTCTCCTCTGTGACAATGAGGACAATGTGCTCTCTCCCCTGGTGTGACAATGAGGACAATGTGCTCTCTCCCCTGGTGTGACAATGAGGACAATGTGCTCTCTCTCATGGTGTGACAATGAGGACAATGTGGTGTCTCCTCTGTGACAATGAGCACAATGTGCTCTCTCCCCTGGTGTGACAATGAGGACAATGTGCTCTCTCCCCTGGTTTGACAACGAGGACCTTGTGCTCTCTCTCCTGGTGTGGTTCTGAGGACAATGTACTCTCTCCCCTGGTGTGAAAATGAGGACAATGTGCTCTCCTGGTGTGACAATGAGTACAATGTGGTCTCTCCTCTGTGACAATGAGGACAATGTGCTCTCTCCCCTGGTGTGACAATGAGGACAATGTACTCATTCCCCTGGTGTGTCAATGAGGACAATGTGCTCTCTCCCCTGGTGTGACAATGAGGACAATGTACTCTCTCCCCTGGTGTGTCAATGAGGACAATGTGCTCTCTCTCCTGGTGTGACAATGATGACAATGTGCTCTCTCCCCTGGTGTGACAATGAGGACAATGTGCTCTCTCCCCTGGTGTGACAATGAGGACAATGTGCTCTCTCTCCTGGTGTGACAATGAGGACAATGTCCTCTCTCCCCTGGTGTGACAATGAGGACAATGTGCTCATTCCCCTGGTGTATCAATGACGACAATGTGCTCTCTCCCCCGGTGTGACAATGAGGACAATGTGCTCATTATCCTGGTGTGTCAATGAGGACAATGTGCTCTCTCCCCTGGTGTGACAATGAGGACAATGTGCTTTCTCCCCTGGTGTGTCAATGAGGACAATGTGCTCTCACTCCTGGTGTGACAATGAGGACAATGTACTCTCTCCCCTGGTGTGACAATGAGGACAATGTGCTCATTCCCCTGGTGTGTCAATGAGGACAATGTGCTCTCTCCCCTGGTGTGACAATGAGGACAATGTGCTCATTCCCCTGGTGTGTCAATGAGGACAATGTGCTCTCTCTCCTGATGTGACACTGAGGACAATGTGATCTCTCCCCTGGTGTGACAATGAGGACAATGTGCTCTCTCTTCTGGTGTGACACTGAGGACAATGTGATCTCTCCCCTGGTGTGACAATGAGGTCAATGTGCTCTCTCTCCTGGTGTGACAATGAAGACAATGTTCTCTCTCCGCTACTGTGATGATGAGGACAATGTGCTCTCACTCCTGGTGTGACAATGAGGACATTGTGCTCTCGCTCCTGGTGTGACAATGAGCACAATGTGCTCTCTTCACTGGTGTGACAATGAGGACAATGTGCTCTCTCTCCTGGTGTGCCAATGAGGACAATGTGCTCTCTCCCCTGGTGTGACAATGAGGACAATGTGCTCTCTCCCCTGGTGTGACAATGCGGACAATGTGCTCTCTCCCCTGGTGTGACAATGACGACAATGTGCTCTCTCCCCTGGTGAGACAATGAGGACAATGTGCTCTCTCTCCTGGTGTGATGCTGAGGACAATGTGTTCTCTCCCCTGGTTTGACAGTGAGGACAATGTGCTCTCTCTCCTGGTGTGGTGCTGAGGACAATGTGCTCTCTCTCATGGTGTGGCAATGAGGACAATGTGCTCTCTCTCCTGGTGTGACAATGAGGACAATGTGCTCCCTCCCCTGGTGTGAAAATGAGGACAATGTGCTCTCTCTCTGGTGTGACAATGAGGACAATGTGCTCCCTCCCCTGGTGTGACAATGAGGACAATGTGCTCTCTCTCTGGTGTGACAATGGGGACAATGTGCTCTCTCCTCGTGTGACAATGAGGACAATGTGCTCTCTCCCCTGGTGTGACAATGAGGACAGTGTGCTCTCTCTCCTGGGGCGTCATTCTCCGACCCCCCGCTGGGTCGGAGAATGGCCGTTGGCCGCCGTGAATCCCACCCCCGCCCCCGCCGAAGTCTCCGGTACCGGAGATTGGGCGGGGGTGGGAATCGGGCCGCGCCTGTTGGCGGGACTCCCCGCTCAATTCTCCGGCCCGGATGGGCCGAAGTCCAGCCCAGAAATTGCCTGTCCCGCCGGCGTAAATCAAAGCTTTTATTTACCGGCGTGACCAGGCGGCGTGGGCGGGTTCCGGGGTCCTGGGGGGGGGGGCGCGGGGCGATCTGACCCCGGGGGGTGCCGCCACGGTGGCCTGGCCCGCGATCGGTGCCCACTGATCCGCGGGCGGGCCTGTGCCATGAGGGCACTCTTTCCCTTCCGCCTCCGCCACGGCCTCCACCATGGCAGAGGCGGAAGAGACTCTCCCCACTGCGCATGCGCCGCATTTCCGCGCCAGCTGGCGGGGCTACAAACGCCATTTCCGCCAGCTGACGGGGCGGAAATCACTCCGGCGCCGGCCTAGCCCCTCAATGTTTGGGCTCGGCCCCCAAAGATGCCGCACCTTTGGGCCGGTGCGTGCCTGTCTGAGTGGCACCGTTTTTGGCGCCAGTCGGCGGACATCGCGCCGTTGGGGGAGAGTTTCGCCCCTGGTGTGACAATGAGGACAACGTGCTCTCTCACCTGGTGTGTCAATGAGGACAATGTGCTCTCTCGTGTGTCAATGAGGACAATGTGCTCTCTCTCCTGGTGTGACAATGAGGACAATGTGCTCATTCCCCTGGTGTGTCAATGAGGACAATATGCTCTCTCTCCAGGCGTGACACTGAGGACAATGTGCTCTCTCTCCTGGTGTGACACTAATGACAATGTGCTCTCTCCCCTGGTGTGACACTGAGGACAATGTGATCTCTCCCCTGGTGTGACAATGAAGACAATGTGCTCTCACTCTGGTGTGACAATGAGGACATTGTGCTCTCTTCCCTGGTGTGACAATGAGGACAATGAGCTCTCACCCCTGGTATGACAATGAAGACAATGTGCTCTCTCCTGGTGTGACAATGAGCACAATGTGCTCTCTTCCCTGGTGTGACAATGAGGACAATGTGCTCTCTCCCCTGGTGTGACAATGAGGACAATGTGCTCATTCCCCTGGTGTGACAATCAGGACAATGTGCTCTCTCTCCTGGTGTGCCAATGAGGACAATGTGCTCTATTCCCTGGTGTGACAATGAGGACAATGTGCTCTCTCTCCTGGTGTGCCAATGAGGACAATGTGCTCTCTCCCCTGGTGTGACAATGAGGACAATGTGCTCTCTCCCCTGGTGTGACAATGAGGAGAATGTGTTCTCTCCCCTGGTTTGACAATGAGGACCTTGTGCTCTCTCTCATGATGTGGCAATGAGGACAATGTGCTCTCTCTCCTGGTGTGACAATGAGGACAATGTGCTCTCTCTCCTGGTGTGACAATGAGGACAATGTGCTCTCTCTCATGGTGTGGCAATGAGGACAATGTGCTCTCTCTCCTGGTGTGACAATGAGGACAATGTGCTCCCGCCCCTGGTGTGAAAATGAGGACAATGTGCTCTCTCTCATGGTGTGACAATGAGGACAATGTGGTGTCTCCTCTGTGACAATGAGGACAATGTGCTCTCTCCCCTGGTGTGACAATGAGGACAATGTGCTCTCTCCCCTGGTGTGACAATGAGGACAATGTGCTCTCTCTCATGGTGTGACAATGAGGACAATGTGTTCTCTCCCCTGGTTTGACAACGAGGACCTTGTGCTCTCTCTCCTGGTGTGGTTCTGAGGACAATGTACTCTCTCCCCTGGTGTGAAAATGAGGACAATGTGCTCTCCTGGTGTGACAATGAGTACAATGTGGTCTCTCCTCTGTGACAATGAGGACAATGTGCTCTCTCCCCTGGTGTGACAATGAGGACAATGTACTCATTCCCCTGGTGTGTCAATGAGGACAATGTGCTCTCTCCCCTGGTGTGACAATGAGGACAATGTACTCTCTCCCCTGGTGTGTCAATGAGGACAATGTGCTCTCTCTCCTGGTGTGACAATGATGACAATGTGCTCTCTCCCCTGGTGTGACAATGAGGACAATGTGCTCTCTCCCCTGGTGTGACAATGAGGACAATGTGCTCTCTCCCCTGGTGTGACAATGAGGACAATGTGCTCTCTCTCCTGGTGTGACAATGAGGACAATGTCCTCTCTCCCCTGGTGTGACAATGAGGACAATGTGCTCATTCCCCTGGTGTATCAATGACGACAATGTGCTCTCTCCCCCGGTGTGACAATGAGGACAATGAGCTCATTATCCTGGTGTGTCAATGAGGACAATGTGCTCTCTCCCCTGGTGTGACAATGAGGACAATGTGCTTTCTCCCCTGGTGTGTCAATGAGGACAATGTGCTCTCACTCCTGGTGTGACAATGAGGACAATGTACTCTCTCCCCTGGTGTGACAATGAGGACAATGTGCTCATTCCCCTGGTGTCTCAATGAGGACAATGTGCTCTCTCCCCTGGTGTGACAATGAGGACAATGTGCTCATTCCCCTGGTGTGTCAATGAGGACAATGTGCTCTCTCTCCTGATGTGACACTGAGGACAATGTGATCTCTCCCCTGGTGTTACAATGAGGACAATGTGCTCTCTCTTCTGGTGTGACACTGAGGACAATGTGATCTCTCCCCTGGTGTGACAATGAGGTCAATGTGCTCTCTCTCCTGGTGTGACAATGAAGACAATGTTCTCTCTCCCCTACAGTGATGATGAGGACAATGTGCTCACACTCCTGGTGTGACAATGAGGACATTGTGCTCTCTCTCCTGGTGTGACAATGAGCACAATGTGCTCTCTTCACTGGTGTGACAATGAGGACAATGTGCTCTCTCTCCTGGTGTGCCAATGAGGACAATATGCTCTCTCCCCTGGTGTGACAATGAGGACAATGTGCTCTCTCCCCTGGTGTGACAATGCGGACAATGTGCTCTCTCCCCTGGTGTGACAATGACGACAATGTGCTCTTTCCCCTGGTGTGACAATGAGGACAATGTGCTCTCTCTCCTGGTGTGATGCTGAGGACAATGTGTTCTCTCCCCTGGTTTGACAGTGAGGACAATGTGCTCTCTCTCCTGGTGTGGTGCTGAGGACAATGTGCTCTCTCTCATGGTGTGGCAATAGGACAATGTGCTCTCTCTCCTGGTGTGACAATGAGGACAATGTGCTCCCTCCCCTGGTGTGAAAATGAGGACAATGTGCTCTCTCTCATGGTGTGACAATGAGGACAATGTGGTGTCTCCTCTGTGACAATGAGGACAATGTGCTCTCTCCCCTGGTGTGACAATGAGGACAATGTGCTCTCTCCCCTGGTGTGACAATGAGGACAATGTGCTCTCTCTCATGGTGTGACAATGAGGACAATGTGTTCTCTCCCCTGGTTTGACAATGAGGACCTTGTGCTCTCTCTCCTGGTGTGGTTCTGAGGACAATGTGCTCTCTCCCCTGGTGTGAAAATGAGGACAATGTGCTCTCCTGGTGTGACAATGAGGACAATGTGGTCTCTCCTCTGTGACAATGAGGACAATGTGCTCTCTCCCCTGGTGTGAAAATGAGGACAATGTGCTCATTCCCCTGGTGTGTCAATGAGGACAATGTGCTCTCTCCCCTGGTGTGACAATGAGGACAATGTGCTCTCTCCCCTGGTGTGTCAATGAGGACAATGTGCTCTCTCCCCTGGTGTGACAATGAGGACAATGTGCTCTCTCCCCTGGTGTGACAATGAGGACAATGTGCTCTCTCTCCTGGTGTGACAATGAGGACAATGTGCTCATTCCCCTGGTGTATCAATGACGACAATGTGCTCTCTCCCCTAGTGTGACAATGAGGACAATGTGCTCATTATCCTGGTGTGTCAATGAGGACAATGTGCTCTCTCCCCTGGTGTGACAATGAGGACAATGTGCTCTCTCCCCTGGTGTGTCAATGAGGACAATGTGCTCTCTCTCCTGGTGTGACAATGAGGACAATGTGCTCCCTCCCCTGGTGTGAAAATGAGGACAATGTGCTCTCTCTCATGGTGTGACAATGAGGACAATGTGGTGTCTCCTCTGTGACAATGAGGACAATGTGCTCTCTCCCCTGGTGTGACAATGAGGACAAGGTGCTCTCTCCCCTGGTGTGACAATGAGGACAATGTGCTCTCTCTCATGGTGTGACAATGAGGACAATGTGTTCTCTCCCCTGGTTTGACAATGAGGACCTTGTGCTCTCTCTCCTGGTGTGGTTCTGAGGACAATGTACTCTCTCCCCTGGTGTGAAAATGAGGACAATGTGCTCTCCTGGTGTGACAATGAGGACAATGTGGTCTCTCCTCTGTGACAATGAGGACAATGTGCTCTCTCCCCTGGTGTGACAATGACGACAATGTACTCATTCCCCTGGTGTGACAATGAGGACAATGTGCTCTCACCCCTGGTGTGACAATGAGTACAATGTGCTCTCTTCCCTGGTGTGACAATGAGGACAATGTGCTCATTATCCTGGTGTGTCAATGAGGACAATGTGCTCTCTCCCCTGGTGTGACAATGAGGACAATGTGCTCTCTCCCCTGGTGTGTCAATGAGGACAATGTGCTCTCTCTCCTGGTGTGACAATGAGGACAATGTGCTCTCTCCCCTGGTGTGACAATGAGGACAATGTGCTCATTCCCCTGGTGTGTCAATGAGGAAAATGTGCTCTCTCCCCTGGTGTGACAATGAGGACAATGTGCTCATTCCCCTGGTGTGTCAATGAGGACAATGCGCTCTCTCTCCTGATGTGACACTGAGGACAAGGTGATCCCTCCCCTGGTGTGACAATGAGGACAATGTGCTCTCTCTTCTGGTGTGACACTGAGGACAATGTGATCTCTCCCCTGGTGTGACAATGAGGACAATGTGCTCTCTCCCCTACTGTGATGATGAGGACAATTTGCTCTCACCCCTGGTGTGACAATGAGGACATTGTGCTCTCTCTCCTGGTGTGACAATGAGCACAATGTGCTCTCCCCCCTGGTGTGACAATGAGGACAATGTGCTGTCTCCCCTAGTGTGACAATGAGGACAATGTGCTCTCTCTCCTGGTGTGGTGCTGAGGACAATGTGCTCTCTCCCCTGGTGTGACAGTGAGGACAATGTGCTCTCTCTCCTGGTGTGACAATGAGGACAATGTGCTCTCTCTCCTGGTATGACAATGAGGACAATGTGCTCTCTCTCCTGGTGTGACAATGAGGACAATGTGCTCTCTCTCCTGGTGTGGTGCTGAGGACAATGCGCTCTCTCCCCTGGTGTGACAGTGAGGACAATGTGCTCTCTCCCCTGGTGTGACAGTGAGGACAATGTGCTCTCTCTCCTGGTGAGACAATGAGGACAATGTGCTCTCTCTCATGGTGTGGCAATGAGGACAATGTGCTCTCTCTCCTGGTGTGACAATGAGGACAATGTGCTCCCTCCCCTGGAGTGAAAATGAGGACAATGTGCTCTCTCTCATGGTGTGACAATGAGAACAATGTGCTCTCTCCCCTGGTGTGACAATGAGGACAATGTGCTGTCTCTCATGGTGTGACAATGAGGACAATGTGTTCTCTCCCCTGGTTTGACAATGAGGACAATGTGCTCTCTCTCCTGGTGTGGTTCTGAGAACAATGTGCTCTCTCCCCTGGTGTGAAAATGAGGACAATGTGCTCTCCTGGTGTGACAATGAGGACAATGTGGTGTCTCCTCTGTGACAATGAGGACAATGTGCTCTCTCCCCTGGTGTGACAATGAGGACAATGTGCTCTCTCCCCTGGTGTGACAATGAGGACAATGTGCTGTCTCTCATGGTGTGACAATGAGGACAATGTGTTCTCTCCCCTGGTTTGACAATGAGGACAATTTGCTCTCTCTCCTGGTGTGGTTCTGAGGACAATGTGCTCTCTCCCCTGGTGTGAAAATGAGGACAATGTGCTCTCCTGGTGTGACAATGAGGACAATGTGGTCTCTCCTCTGTGACAATGAGGACAATGTGCTCTCTCCCCTGGTGTGACAATGAGGACAATGTGCTCATTCCCCTGGTGTGTCAATGAGGACAATGAGCTCTCTCCCCTGGTGTGACAATGAGCACAATGTGCTCTCTCCCCTGGTGTGTCAATGAGGACAATGTGCTCTCTCTCCTGGTGTGACAATGAGGACAATGTGCTCTCTCCCCTGGTGTGACAATGAGGACAATGTGCTCTCTCCCCTGGTGTGACAATGAGGACAATGTGCTCTCTCCCCTGGTGTGACAATGAGGACAATGTGCTCTCTCTCCTGGTGTGACAATGAGGACAATGTGCTCTCTCCCCTGGTGTGACAATGAGGACAATGTGTTCATTCCCCTGGTGTGTCAATGAGGACAATGTGCTCTCTCCCCTGGTGTGACAATGAGGACAATGTGCTCTCTCCCCTGGTGTGTCAATGAGGACAATGTGCTCATTCCCCTGGTGTGTCAATGAGGACAATGTGCTCTCTCTCCTGGTGTGACAATGAGGACAATGTGCTCTCTCCCCTGGTGTGACAATGAGGACAATGTGCTCATTCCCCTGGTGTGTCAATGAGGACAATGTGCTCTCTCCCCGGGTGTGACAATGAGGACAATGTGCTCATTCCCCTGGTGTGTCGATGAGGACAATGTGCTCTCTCTCCTGATGTGACACTGAGGACAATGTGATCTCTCCCCTGGTGTGAGAATGAGGAAAGTGTGCCCTCTCTCCTGGTGTGACAATGAAGACAATGTGCTCTCTCCCCTACTGTGATGATGAGGACAATGTGCTCTCACTCCTGGTGTGACAATGAGGACATTGTGCTCTCTCTCCTGGTGTGACAATGAGCACAATGTGCTCTCTTCCCTGGTGTGACAATGACGACAATGTGCTCTCTCTCCTGGTGTGCCAATGAGGACAATGTGCTCTCTCCCCTGGTGTGACAATGAGGACAATGTGTTCCCTCTCCTGATGTGACACTGAGGACAATGTGATCTCTCCCCTGGTGTGACAATGAGGAGAATGTGCTCTCTCCCCTGGTGTGGCAATGCGGTCAATGTGCTCTCTCTCCTGGTGTGACAATGAGGACAATGTGCTCTCTTTCATGGTGTGACAATGAGGACAATGTGTTCTCTCCCCTGGTTTGACAATGAGGACCTTGTGCTCTCTCTCCTGGTGTGGTTCTGAGGACAATGTGCTCTCTCCCCTGGTGTGAAAATCAGGACAATGTGCTCTCCTGGTGTGACAATGAGGACAATGTGGTCTCTCCTCTGTGACAATGAGGACAATGTGCTCTCTCCCCTGGTGTGACAATGTGGACAATGTGCTCATTCCCCTGGTGTGTCAATGAGGACAATGTGCTCTCTCCCCTGGTGTAACAATGAGGACAATGTGCTCTCTCCCCTGGTGTGTCAATGAGGACAATGTGCTCTCTCTCCTGGTGTGACAATGAGGACAATGTGCTCTCTCCCCTGGTGTGACAATGAGGACAATGTGCTCATTCCCCTGGTGTGTCAATGAGGACAATGTGCTCTCTCCCCTGGTGTGACAATGAGGACAATGTGCTCATTCCCCTGGTGTGTCGATGAGGACAATGTGCTCTCTCTCCTGATGTGACACTGAGGACAATGTGATCTCTCCCCTGGTGTGACAATGAGGAAAATGTGCTCTCTCTCCTGGTGTGACAATGAAGACAATGTGCTCTCTCCCCGACTGTGATGATGAGGACAATGTGCTCTCACTCCTGGTGTGACAATGAGGACATTGTGCTCTCTCTCCTGGTGTGACAATGAGCACAATGTGCTCTCTTCCCTGGTGTGACAATGAGGACAATGTGCTCTCTCCCCTGGTGTGCCAATGAGGACAATGTGCTCTCTCCCCTGGTGTGACAATGAGGACAATGTGCTCTCTTTCATGGCGTGACAATGAGGACAATGTGCTCTCTCTCCTGGTGTGCCAATGAGGACAATGTGCTCTCTCCCCTGGTGTGACAATGAGGACAATGTGCTCTCTTTCATGGTGTGACAATGAGGACAATGTGTTCCCTCTCCTGATGTGACACTGAGGACAATGTGATCTCTCCCCTGGTGTGACAATGAGGAGAATGTGCTCTCTCTCCTGGTGTGGCAATGCGGTCAATGTGCTCTCTCTCCTGGTGTGACAATGCGGACAATATGCTCTCTCCCCTGGTGTGGCAATGCGGTCAATGTGCTCTCTCTCCTGGTGTGACAATGAGGACAATGTGCTCTCTTTCATGGTGTGACAATGAGGACAATGTGTTCTCTCCCCTGGTTTGACAATGAGGACCTTGTGCTCTCTCTCCTGGTGTGGTTCTGAGGACAATGTGCTCTCTCCCCTGGTGTGAAAATCAGGACAATGTGCTCTCCTGGTGTGACAATGAGGACAATGTGGTCTCTCCTCTGTGACAATGAGGACAATGTGCTCTCTCCCCTGGTGCGACAATGAGGACAATGTGCTCATTCCCCTGGTGTGTCAATGAGGACAATGTGCTCTCTCCCCTGGTGTAACAATGAGGACAATGTGCTCTCTCCCCTGGTGTGTCAATGAGGACAATGTGCTCTCTCTCCTGGTGTGCCAATGAGGACAATGTGCTCTCTACCCTGGTGTGACAATGAGGACAATGTGCTCTCTCCCCTGGTGTGACAATGAGGACAATGTGCTCTCTCCCCTGGTGTGACAATGAGGACAATGTGCTCTCTCTCCTGGTGTGACAATGAGGACAATGTGCTCTCTCCCCTGGTGTGACAATGAGGACAATGTGCTCATTCCCCTGGTGTGTCAATGAGGACAATGTGCTCTCTCCCCTGGTGTGACAATGAGGGCAATGTGCTCATTCCCCTGGTGTGTCAATGAGGACAATGTGCTCTCTCCCCTGGTGTGACAATGAGGACAATGTGCTCTCTCTCCTGGTGTGACAATGAGGACAATGTGCTCTCTCCCCTGGTGTGACAATGAGGACAATGTGATCTCTCCCCTGGTGTGACAATGAGGACAATGTGCTCTCTCTCCTGGTGTGACAATGAAGACAATGTGCTCTCTCCCCTACTGTGATGATGAGGACAATGTGCTCTCACTCCTGGTGTGACAATGAGGACATTGTGCTCTCTCTCCTGGTGTGACAATGAGCACAATGTGCTCTCTTCCCTGGTGTGGCAATGAGGACAATGTGCTCTCCCTCCTGGTGTGCCAATGAGGACAATGTGCTCTCTCCCCTGGTGTGACAATGAGGACAATGTGCTGTCTCCCCTGGTGTGACAATGAGGACAATGTGATCTCTCCCCTGGTGTGACAATGAGGACAATGTGCTCTCTCTCCTGGTGTGACAATGAAGACAATGTGCTCTCTCCCCTACTGTGATGATGAGGACAATGTGCTCTCACTCCTGGTGTGACAATGAGGACAATGTGCTCTCTCTCCTGGTGTGACAATGAAGACAATGTGCTCTCTCCCCTACTGTGATGATGAGGACAATGTGCTCTCACTCCTGGTGTGACAATGAGGACATTGTGCTCTCTCTCCTGGTGTGACAATGAGCACAATGTGCTCTCTTCCCTGGTGTGGCAATGAGGACAATGTGCTCTCCCTCCTGGTGTGCCAATGAGGACAATGTGCTCTCTCCCCTGGTGTGACAATGAGGACAATGTGCTGTCTCCCCTGGCGTGACAAAGAGGAGAATGTGTTCTCTCTCCTGGTGTGATGCTGAGGACAATGTGTTCTCTCCCCTGGTGTGACAATGAGGACAAAGTGCTCTCTCCCATGGTGTGACAATGAGGACAATGTGTTTTCTCCCCTGGTTTGGCTATGAGGACCTTGTGCTCTCTCTCCTGGTGTGGTTCTGAGGACAATGTGCTCTCTCCCCTGGTGTGAAAATGAATACAATGTGCTCTCCTGGTGTGACAATGAGGACAATGTGGTGTCTCCTCTGTGAAAATGAGGACAATGTGCTCTCTCCCCTAGTGTGACAATGAGGACAATGTGCTCATTCCCCTGGTGTGTCAATGAGGACAATGTGCTCTCTCCCCTGGTGTAACAATGAGGACAATGTGCTCTCTCCCCTGGTGTGTCAATGAGGACAATGTGCTCTCTCTCCTGGTGTGACAATGAGGACAATGTGCTCTCCCCCCTGGTGTGACAATGAGGACAATGTGCTCATTATCCTGGTGTGTCAATGAGGACAATGTGCTCTCTCCCCTGGTGTGACAATGAGGACAATGTGCTCTCTCCCCTGGTGTGTCAATGAGGACAATGTGCTCTCTCTCCTGGTGTGACAATGAGGACAATATGCTCTCTCCCCTGGTGTGACAATGAGGACAATGTGCTCATTCCCCTGGTGTGTCAACGAGGACAATGTGCTCTCTCCCCTGGTGTGACAATGAAGACAATGTGCTCATTCCCCTGGTGTGTCAATGAGGACAATGAGCTCTCTCTCCTGATGTGACACTGAGGACAATGTGATCTCTCCCCTGGTGTGACAATGAGGACAATGTGCTCTCTTCTGGTGTGACAATGAGGACAATGTGCTCTCTCCCCTGGTGTGACAATGAGGACACTGTGCTCATTCCCCTGGTGTGTCAATGAGGACAATGTGCTCTCTCCCCTGGTGTGACAATGAGCACAATGTGCTCATTCCCCTGGTGTGTCAATGAGGACAATGTGCTCTCTCTCCTGATGTGACACTGAGGACAATGTGATCTCTCCCCTGGTGTGTCAATGAGGACAATGTGCTCTCTCCCCTGGTGTAACAATGAGGACATTGTGCTCTCTCCCGTGGTGTGACAATGAGGACAATGTGCTCATTCCCCTGGTGTGTCAATGAGGACAATGTGCTCTCTCCCCTGGTGTAACAATGAGGACATTGTGCTCTCTCCCGTGGTGTGACAATGAGGACAATGTGCTCATTCCCCTGGTTTATCAATGACGACAATGTGCTCTCTCCCCTGGTGTGACAATGAGGACAATGTGCTCATTATCCTGGTGTGTCAATGAGGACAATGTGCTCTCTCCCCTGGTGTGACAATGAGGACAATGTGCTCTCTCCCCTGGTGTGTCAATGAGGACAATGTGCTCTCTCTCCTGGTGTGACAATGAGGACAATGTGCTCTCTCCCCTGGTGTGACAATGAGGACAAGGTGCTCATTCCCCTGGTGTGTCAATGAGGACAATGTGCTCTCTCCCCTGGTGTGACAATGAAGACAATGTGCTCATTCCGCTGGTGTGTCAATGAGGACAATGTGCTCTCTCTCCTGATGTGACACTGAGGACAATGTGATCTCTCCCCTGGTGTGACAATGAGGACAATGTGCTCTCTCTTCTGGTGTGACACTGAGGACAATGTGATCTCTCCCCTGGTGTGACAATGAGGACAATGTGCTCTCTCTTCTGGTGTGACACTGAGGACAATGTGCTCTCTCCCCTACTGTGATGATGAGGACAATGTGCTCTCACTCCTGGTGTGACAATGAGGACATTGTGCTCTCTCTCCTGGTGTGACAAAGAGCACAATGTGCTCTCTTCCCTGGTGTGACAATGAGGACAATGTGCTCTCTCTCCTTGTGTGCCAATGAGGACAATGTGCTCTCTCCCCTGGTGTGACAATGAGGACAATGTGCTGTCTCCCCTGGTGTGACAATGAGGAGAATGTGCTCTCTCCCCTGGTGTGGCAATGTGGTCAATGTGCTATCTCTCCTGGTGTGATGCTGCGGACAATGTGTTCTCTCCCCTGGTGTGACAATGAGGACAATGTGCTCTCTCCCATGGCGTGACAATGAGGACAATGTGTTCTCTCCCCTGGTTTGACAATGAGGATCTTGTGCTCTCTCTCCTGGTGTGGTTCTGTGGACAATGTGCTCTCTCCCCTGGTGTGAAAATGAGGACAATGTGCTCTCCTGGTTTGACAATGAGGACAATGTGGTCTCTCCTCTGTGACAATGAGGACAATGTGCTCTCTCCCCTGGTGTGACAATGAGGACAATGTGCTCATTACCCTGGTGTGTCAATGAGGACAATGTGCTCTCTCCCCTGGTGTAACAATGAGGACAATGTGCTCTCTCCCCTGGTGTGTCAATGAGGACAATGTGCTCTCTCTCCTGGTGTGACAATGAGGACAATGTGCTCTCTCCCCTGGTGTGACAATGAGGACAATGTGCTCTCTCCCCTGGTGTGACAATGAGAACAATGTGCTCTCTCCCGTGGTGTGACAATGAGGACAATGTGCTCTCTCTCCTGGTGTGACAATGAGGACAATGTGCTCTCTCCCCTGGTGTGACAATGAGGACAATGTGCTCATTCCCCTGGTGTATCAATGACGACAATGTGCTCTCTCCCCTGGTGTGACAATGAGGACAATGTGCTCATTATCCTGGTGTGTCAATGAGGACAATGTGCTCTCTCCCCTGGTGTGACAATGTGGACAATGTGCTCTCTCCCCTGGTGTGTCAATGAGGACAATGTGCTCTCTCCCCTGGTGTGACAATGAGGACAATGTGCTGTCTCCACTGGTGTGACAATGAGGAGAATGTGCTCTCTCCCCTGGTGTGGCAATGCGGTCAATGTGCTCTCTCTCCTGGTGTGATGCTGAGGACAATGTGTTCTCTCCCCTGGTGTGACAATGAGGACAATGTGCTCTCTCCCATGGTGTGACAATGAGGACAATGTGCTCTCTCTCCTGGTGTGACAATGAGGACAATGTGCTCTCTCCCCTGGTGTGACAATGAGGACAATGTGCTGTCTCCACTGGTGTGACAATGAGGAGAATGTGCTCTCTCTCCTGGTGTGACAATGAGCACAATGTGCTGTCTCCACTGGTGTGACAATGAGGAGAATGTGCTCTCTCCCCTGGTGTGGCAATGCGGTCAATGTGCTCTCTCTCCTGGTGTGATGCTGAGGACAATGTGTTCTCTCCCCTGGTGTGACAATGAGGACAATGTGCTCTCTCCCATGGTGTGACAATGAGGACAATGTGCTCTCTCTCCTGGTGTGACAATGACGACAATGTGTTCTCTCCCCTGGTGTGACAATGAGGACAATGTGCTCTCCTGGTGTGACAATGAGGACAATGTGGTCTCTCCTCTGTGACAATGAGGACAATGTGCTCTCTCCCCTGGTGTGCCAATGAGGACAATGTGCTCATTACCCTGGTGTGTCAATGAGGACAATGTGCTCTCTCCCCTGGTGTGACAATGAGAACAATGTGCTCTCTTCCCTGGTGTGACAATGAGAACAATGTGCTCTCTCTCCTGGTGTGACAATGAGGACAATGTGCTCTCTCCCCTGGTGTGACAATGAGGATAATGTGCTCTCTCTCCTGGTGTGACAATGAGGACAATGTGCTCTCTCTCCTGGTGTGACAATGAGGACAATATGCTCTCTCCCCTGGTGTGACAATGAGGATAATGTGCTCTCTCTCCTGGTGTGACAATGAGGATAATGTGCTCTCTCTCCTGGTGTGACAATGAGGACAATGTGCTCTCTCCCCTGGTGTGACAATGAGGACAATGTGCTCATTAACCTGGTGTGTCAATGAGGACAATGTGCTCTCTCCCCTGGTGTGACAATGAGGACAATGTGCTCTCTCCCCTGGTGTGACAATGAGGACAATGTGCTCTCTCTCCTGGTGTGTCAATGAGGACAATGTGCTCTCTCTCCTGGTGTGACAATCAGGACAATGTGCTCTCTCCCCTGGTGTGACAATGAGGACAAGGTGCTCATTCCCCTGGTGTGTCAATGAGGACAATGTGCTCTCTCCCCTGGTGTGACAATGAAGACAATGTGCTCATTCCCCTGGTGTGTCAATGAGGACAATGTGCTCTCTCTCCTGATGTGACACTGAGGACAATGTGATCTCTCCCCTGGTGTGCCAATGAGGACAATGTGCTCTCTCTTCTGGTGTGACACTGAGGGCAATGTGATCTCTCCCCTGGTGTGACAATGAGGACAATGTGCTCTCTCTCCTGGTGTGACAATGAAGACAATGTGCTCTCTCCCCTACTGTGATGATGAGGACAATGTGCTCTCACTCCTGGTGTGACAATGAGGACATTGTGCTCTCTCCCCTGGTGTGACAATGAGGACAAGGTGCTCATTCCCCTGGTGTGTCAATGAGGACAATGTGCTCTCTCCCCTGGTGTGACAATGAAGACAATGTGCTCATTCCCCTGGTGTGTCAATGAGGACAATGTGCTCTCTCTCCTGATGTGACACTGAGGACAATGTGATCTCTCCCCTGGTGTGCCAATGAGGACAATGTGCTCTCTCTTCTGGTGTGACACTGAGGACAATGTGATCTCTCCCCTGGTGTGACAATGAGGACAATGTGCTCTCTCTCCTGGTGTGACAATGAAGACAATGTGCTCTCTCCCCTACTGTGATGATGAGGACAATGTGCTCTCACTCCTGGTGTGACAATGAGGACATTGTGCTCTCTCTCCTGGTGTGACAATGAGCACAATGTACTCTCTTCCCTGGTGTGACAATGAGGACAATGTGCTCTCTCTCCTGGTGTGCCAATGAGGACAATGTGCTCTCTCCCCTGGTGTGACAATGAGGACAATGTGCTGTCTCCCCTGGTGTGACAATGAGGAGAATGTGCTCTCTCCCCTGGTGTGGCAATGCGGTCAATTTGCTCTCTCTCCTGGTGTGATGCTGAGGACAATGTGTTCTCTCCCCTGGTTTGACAGTGAGGACAATGTGCTCTCTCCCCTGGTGTGACAATGAGGACAATGTGCTCTCTCTCGTGGTGTAACAATGAGGACAATGTGCTTGTTAGATGTGTTATTTCCTGTGATATGAAGAGTCTAAAGTTCTGTTGCTTTTTCACAAACACACATTAATTTCCTTCCAACAGCCTTTGTACAAAACTCTCACAATACATCACCTGACAGAGGCCACCTGAATCCCCTTTACATATCAGTGTCAATTAATGGATACTTAACATAAATTAGACAACTAATTGCAATGTCTCTTAACCCATTACTTAAAAGGCTCCCCTTCCTTGAAGAAAAAAAAATTAGGTGAAAACAAAATTTCAAGAAACTCAAAAACACGCATGATTTCCACCTTTTTATTTTTGTTTGGACGAGAAAGAAAAAAAAAACAGTCACATAAACAAGCGCCCTTCATTAACAATATCCAAAAGTTTCTGTGAACTCGCCCCTCTTTTCGTAAAACAATCTGACAGTTGATAGCTCCTGTCGACCCATTTAATTTTTGTTATTTCCCCTCTGTCCAACATCTGCTTCAAACTTGCGATGTCTATCCGTAACCCCTTTTCATTGACACTTTTTGTAGAGTGCATATTTTCCCACAAGGATTTATTGTCAATGTGAGTCAATAGGTATATTACCCAAATCCCCTAATCCCAAAATTTCTGTCAATATCATACTTATATAAAAGGCCATATCCACCGCCTCTATAAGGCTTAACGTCTCAGCAGCCAAAGTGCTTTTTACCACTCTTCTTATTTTCTTTGTTTCCCACACAAGCGGGCAACATTTACATTTGTTCCCCAAAAGGAAAATGATAAAACCTCCTGCGCTTGAAACCCCTTCACATAAATTTGCGTAGGACGCATCACTATAATAAACTATGAGTTTCAAGTGCCTAAGGTCACCTAAAACCGGGAACTTCAAAACACACTCCTGCATTTTTAGTTTGGCCAACGCTTTATTTGCTCTTATTATGTCTTCCACTTTGGGATCATTCATTTTTGTACTCAACTCTAAGACATCAAAACTCACGTCCGGTCTAGTCTGTCTCCCTAACCAGTTCAGTTGCCCAATTAAACTTCGCAGTTGTTCTTTTTCTATCTTTGAAATCATTGCGCATTTTTGTGAAACTCGGCCACGACTAATTGCTATTGGGCTGATGCTTTCCAAATAAGATTGCTGACGTAAAGTTGCCCCTAACTTAGTCTGTCCAATTTCCAGTCCAATATATTTAAATGCATCGGAAGCCTGACCAGAGATTCCAATAGCTTCAAAATCACTAGTCCCACCCCACAAAAAATCATCGACATGCATCATAAAAATGCCAGAAAGATTTCCATTATAGTGCCAGTAAAACATTGCAGGATCTGCTTTCAACTGGCAACAGCCTAACTTTAACAAAACTGACCTTACCGAAAAATACCAGACTCTAGGTGCATCATTTAATCCATATACACATTTGTTCAACTTCCAGAGTACCCCTTCTGTGTTAGCTGCTTCTTTAGGAGGATGGAGAAAAATGTCTCTCTGGAGCTGATGCCCCTGCAAAAAGGCAGCTTTTATATCTATAGATTTGTATTCCCATGCCTTTGTGGCTAATAGAGCCAAGAAGATCTTTAAAATAACCTTTCCTGCTGTAGGTGAATCTACCCTTAAATCCTGATCTTCTAAGTTTTCTTCAAATTCCCTTGTCACAAGCCTGGCCTTTGCCTTATAAGTTCCATCCGGAAGAACCTTTTCCGTGCAAATCCATCTGTGGGATAGAGCACTTTGTCCCCTATCCGGTACTTCCGTGTATACCCCAAATTCACTCCAACTATGCAATTCTTGCTGTTTAGCTTCTTTGATAACTTTTTCATCTAATTTATTTGAAGCCACCAAAATCTCACATGCATGTGGGCTTCTACTCCTATCAGTATTCGTAGTCTTACTCATGTTCCGAGATCTTGATAAACTACGTCCCCTCTCCCGCCTGGTATCTCATTCTGTACTGCTACTGCTTGATCTTTCCCTTCTGCTGTGGGATGTCCTTTCAATAGTTCTCGATCTTTTCCTGCGGACCTGTTCACTATCCGATGTACTATCTGAACTGGCACTGCGTTTCTGTGCCCTCCATTTTTGAACGTTGTTTTCCCAATCCATTGTCTTGACTCCTTCCCCTGAATGCTGTACACTCAACCAATGTTTATACTTTCCAGTGGCCTTCCCTGCTCTACTAATAACAGTTGCATCCTTCCATTGACTAGACCCTTCAGGCAAGAATGTCACTTTTGTACCAACTTTTGGCAGTTGCCCTTTCAGAAAAATGGCCTGTTCTAATTCATCAGAAGTGTTGAGTTTCTCCACAGAAACCCTGTCTATATCAGTTAATTGGTCCTCATAGTTCTGTAACACATGCGTACCAGATGACTCTGGTTCCTCGTCATGTCTGACTGCTCTGGCGAAGTTTGAAAATTTGTAATCAGTACCCATTATCCTTGATGAATGTACCCTAACAGTTTGATTACCATGTTGCAAAATAATTGTTTTGCCATCCTGTTAGTAGTGTATCTTCCATATTCTGCCTTATTGCAGGCTGACCTATTTGGGTCATCAGAGCCATCGGAATCGAATGTTTCCCCAGAAACTTTTGTAAAGCTTTTGTCATCTGTTCGAATAAGATATCCTTATCAGTAAACTGAACTCCTGTCTAAACCAGGAGCCTATCCATGTTTCTCACTCTAGCACAGTCAAGTAATTTAAAGGCCAACACAGACTGTGGGAATTCCAGGTTGTGTTTCTGTAGCCTTTTATATAGTCTGCCAAATTCCAATGTAGACTCTTCCATGGAGATATCCTCCATTTTCCGGAACTTATCAAAATCCGACCATGGTTCATACGCACTTAACAAGTCATCTTTCTTATAAATCTTATCCATATAATGTAATGAAGTCTCCAGACCTTCTTCTGAGTCTAACTCTTCGAATTCCAGCTCAGAAAGCCCTTTGTTTTGGATTTTACTGTCATAAGGTAGAGAAAGAGCCAATGCCATACCTTGTTTTCTCTTTCCCAAAGCAGTTACCTTAGTCACATAACTACTGCACTTCTCCATTGGTCGTACGATTTCCTTTCAGAAAATAAGGGAGGATAGACATATCCAGCCATCATTATCCTTGGTTCAGCAATATATCCCTTTTTTTTTCTTTTCTCACTCACTCCTTGGTTTGATCTGGAAATTTGTATCTTACAACCCTTCACATTTACACAGCAACCATCCTCTGGTACCAATTGTTAGATGTGTTAGTTGCTGTGATATGAAGAGTCTAAAGTTCTGTTCCTTTTTCACAAACACACATTTATTTCCTTCCAACAGCCTTTGCACAAAACTCTCACTTTACATCACCTGACAGAGGCCACCTGAAGCCCCTTTACATATCAGTGTCAATTAACGGATACTTAACATAAATGAGACAACCAATTGCACTGTCTCTTAACCCATTACTTAACAGCTCTCTCCCCTGGTGTAACAATGAGGACAATGTGCTTGTTAGATGTGTTATTTCCTGTGATATGAAGAGTCTAAAGTTCTGTTGCTTTTTCACAAACACACATTAATTTCCTTCCAACAGCCTTTGTACAAAACTCTCACAATACATCACCTGACAGAGGCCACCTGAATCCCCTTTACATATCAGTGTCAATTAATGGATACTTAACATAAATTAGACAACTAATTGCAATGTCTCTTAACCCATTACTTAAAAGGCTCCCCTTCCTTGAAGAAAAAAAAATTAGGTGAAAACAAAATTTCAAGAAACTCAAAAACACGCATGATTTCCACCTTTTTATTTTTGTTTGGACGAGAAAGAAAAAAAAAACAGTCACATAAACAAGCGCCCTTCATTAACAATATCCAAAAGTTTCTGTGAACTCGCCCCTCTTTTCGTAAAACAATCTGACAGTTGATAGCTCCTGTCGACCCATTTAATTTTTGTTATTTCCCCTCTGTCCAACATCTGCTTCAAACTTGCGATGTCTATCCGTAACCCCTTTTCATTGACACTTTTTGTAGAGTGCATATTTTCCCACAAGGATTTATTGTCAATGTGAGTCAATAGGTATATTACCCAAATCCCCTAATCCCAAAATTTCTGTCAATATCATACTTATATAAAAGGCCATATCCACCGCCTCTATAAGGCTTAACGTCTCAGCAGCCAAAGTGCTTTTTACCACTCTTCTTATTTTCTTTGTTTCCCACACAAGCGGGCAACATTTACATTTGTTCCCCAAAAGGAAAATGATAAAACCTCCTGCGCTTGAAACCCCTTCACATAAATTTGCGTAGGACGCATCACTATAATAAACTATGAGTTTCAAGTGCCTAAGGTCACCTAAAACCGGGAACTTCAAAACACACTCCTGCATTTTTAGTTTGGCCAACGCTTTATTTGCTCTTATTATGTCTTCCACTTTGGGATCATTCATTTTTGTACTCAACTCTAAGACATCAAAACTCACGTCCGGTCTAGTCTGTCTCCCTAACCAGTTCAGTTGCCCAATTAAACTTCGCAGTTGTTCTTTTTCTATCTTTGAAATCATTGCGCATTTTTGTGAAACTCGGCCACGACTAATTGCTATTGGGCTGATGCTTTCCAAATAAGATTGCTGACGTAAAGTTGCCCCTAACTTAGTCTGTCCAATTTCCAGTCCAATATATTTAAATGCATCGGAAGCCTGACCAGAGATTCCAATAGCTTCAAAATCACTAGTCCCACCCCACAAAAAATCATCGACATGCATCATAAAAATGCCAGAAAGATTTCCATTATAGTGCCAGTAAAACATTGCAGGATCTGCTTTCAACTGGCAACAGCCTAACTTTAACAAAACTGACCTTACCGAAAAATACCAGACTCTAGGTGCATCATTTAATCCATATACACATTTGTTCAACTTCCAGAGTACCCCTTCTGTGTTAGCTGCTTCTTTAGGAGGATGGAGAAAAATGTCTCTCTGGAGCTGATGCCCCTGCAAAAAGGCAGCTTTTATATCTATAGATTTGTATTCCCATGCCTTTGTGGCTAATAGAGCCAAGAAGATCTTTAAAATAACCTTTCCTGCTGTAGGTGAATCTACCCTTAAATCCTGATCTTCTAAGTTTTCTTCAAATTCCCTTGTCACAAGCCTGGCCTTTGCCTTATAAGTTCCATCCGGAAGAACCTTTTCCGTGCAAATCCATCTGTGGGATAGAGCACTTTGTCCCCTATCCGGTACTTCCGTGTATACCCCAAATTCACTCCAACTATGCAATTCTTGCTGTTTAGCTTCTTTGATAACTTTTTCATCTAATTTATTTGAAGCCACCAAAATCTCACATGCATGTGGGCTTCTACTCCTATCAGTATTCGTAGTCTTACTCATGTTCCGAGATCTTGATAAACTACGTCCCCTCTCCCGCCTGGTATCTCATTCTGTACTGCTACTGCTTGATCTTTCCCTTCTGCTGTGGGATGTCCTTTCAATAGTTCTCGATCTTTTCCTGCGGACCTGTTCACTATCCGATGTACTATCTGAACTGGCACTGCGTTTCTGTGCCCTCCATTTTTGAACGTTGTTTTCCCAATCCATTGTCTTGACTCCTTCCCCTGAATGCTGTACACTCAACCAATGTTTATACTTTCCAGTGGCCTTCCCTGCTCTACTAATAACAGTTGCATCCTTCCATTGACTAGACCCTTCAGGCAAGAATGTCACTTTTGTACCAACTTTTGGCAGTTGCCCTTTCAGAAAAATGGCCTGTTCTAATTCATCAGAAGTGTTGAGTTTCTCCACAGAAACCCTGTCTATATCAGTTAATTGGTCCTCATAGTTCTGTAACACATGCGTACCAGATGACTCTGGTTCCTCGTCATGTCTGACTGCTCTGGCGAAGTTTGAAAATTTGTAATCAGTACCCATTATCCTTGATGAATGTACCCTAACAGTTTGATTACCATGTTGCAAAATAATTGTTTTGCCATCCTGTTAGTAGTGTATCTTCCATATTCTGCCTTATTGCAGGCTGACCTATTTGGGTCATCAGAGCCATCGGAATCGAATGTTTCCCCAGAAACTTTTGTAAAGCTTTTGTCATCTGTTCGAATAAGATATCCTTATCAGTAAACTGAACTCCTGTCTAAACCAGGAGCCTATCCATGTTTCTCACTCTAGCACAGTCAAGTAATTTAAAGGCCAACACAGACTGTGGGAATTCCAGGTTGTGTTTCTGTAGCCTTTTATATAGTCTGCCAAATTCCAATGTAGACTCTTCCATGGAGATATCCTCCATTTTCCGGAACTTATCAAAATCCGACCATGGTTCATACGCACTTAACAAGTCATCTTTCTTATAAATCTTATCCATATAATGTAATGAAGTCTCCAGACCTTCTTCTGAGTCTAACTCTTCGAATTCCAGCTCAGAAAGCCCTTTGTTTTGGATTTTACTGCCATAAGGTAGAGAAAGAGCCAATGCCATACCTTGTTTTCTCTTTCCCAAAGCAGTTACCTTAGTCACATAACTACTGCACTTCTCCATTGGTCGTACGATTTCCTTTCAGAAAATAAGGGAGGATAGACATATCCAGCCATCATTATCCTTGGTTCAGCAATATATCCCTTTTTTTTTCTTTTCTCACTCACTCCTTGGTTTGATCTGGAAATTTGTATCTTACAACCCTTCACATTTACACAGCAACCATCCTCTGGTACCAATTGTTAGATGTGTTAGTTGCTGTGATATGAAGAGTCTAAAGTTCTGTTCCTTTTTCACAAACACACATTTATTTCATTCCAACAGCCTTTGCACAAAACTCTCACTTTACATCACCTGACAGAGGCCACCTGAAGCCCCTTTACATATCAGTGTCAATTAACGGATACTTAACATAAATGAGACAACCAATTGCACTGTCTCTTAACCCATTACTTAACAGCTCTCTCCCCTGGTGTAACAATGAGGACAATGTGCTTGTTAGATGTGTTATTTCCTGTGATATGAAGAGTCTAAAGTTCTGTTGCTTTTTCACAAACACACATTAATTTCCTTCCAACAGCCTTTGTACAAAACTCTCACAATACATCACCTGACAGAGGCCACCTGAATCCCCTTTACATATCAGTGTCAATTAATGGATACTTAACATAAATTAGACAACTAATTGCAATGTCTCTTAACCCATTACTTAAAAGGCTCCCCTTCCTTGAAGAAAAAAAAATTAGGTGAAAACAAAATTTCAAGAAACTCAAAAACACGCATGATTTCCACCTTTTTATTTTTGTTTGGACGAGAAAGAAAAAAAAAAGTCACATAAACAAGCGCCCTTCATTAACAATATCCAAAAGTTTCTGTGAACTCGCCCCTCTTTTCGTAAAACAATCTGACAGTTGATAGCTCCTGTCGACCCATTTAATTTTTGTTATTTCCCCTCTGTCCAACATCTGCTTCAAACTTGTGATGTCTATCCGTAACCCCTTTTCATTGACACTTTTTGTAGAGTGCATATTTTCCCACAAGGATTTATTGTCAATGTGAGTCAATAGGTATATTACCCAAATCCCCTAATCCCAAAATTTCTGTCAATATCATACTTATATAAAAGGCCATATCCACCGCCTCTATAAGGCTTAACGTCTCAGCAGCCAAAGTGCTTTTTACCACTCTTCTTATTTTCTTTGTTTCCCACACAAGCGGGCAACATTTACATTTGTTCCCCAAAAGGAAAATGATAAAACCTCCTGCGCTTGAAACCCCTTCACATAAATTTGCGTAGGACGCATCACTATAATAAACTATGAGTTTCAAGTGCCTAAGGTCACCTAAAACCGGGAACTTCAAAACACACTCCTGCATTTTTAGTTTGGCCAACGCTTTATTTGCTCTTATTATGTCTTCCACTTTGGGATCATTCATTTTTGTACTCAACTCTAAGACATCAAAACTCACGTCCGGTCTAGTCTGTCTCCCTAACCAGTTCAGTTGCCCAATTAAACTTCGCAGTTGTTCTTTTTCTATCTTTGAAATCATTGCGCATTTTTGTGAAACTCGGCCACGACTAATTGCTATTGGGCTGATGCTTTCCAAATAAGATTGCTGACGTAAAGTTGCCCCTAACTTAGTCTGTCCAATTTCCAGTCCAATATATTTAAATGCATCGGAAGCCTGACCAGAGATTCCAATAGCTTCAAAATCACTAGTCCCACCCCACAAAAAATCATCGACATGCATCATAAAAATGCCAGAAAGATTTCCATTATAGTGCCAGTAAAACATTGCAGGATCTGCTTTCAACTGGCAACAGCCTAACTTTAACAAAACTGACCTTACCGAAAAATACCAGACTCTAGGTGCATCATTTAATCCATATACACATTTGTTCAACTTCCAGAGTACCCCTTCTGTGTTAGCTGCTTCTTTAGGAGGATGGAGAAAAATGTCTCTCTGGAGCTGATGCCCCTGCAAAAAGGCAGCTTTTATATCTATAGATTTGTATTCCCATGCCTTTGTGGCTAATAGAGCCAAGAAGATCTTTAAAATAACCTTTCCTGCTGTAGGTGAATCTACCCTTAAATCCTGATCTTCTAAGTTTTCTTCAAATTCCCTTGTCACAAGCCTGGCCTTTGCCTTATAAGTTCCATCCGGAAGAACCTTTTCCGTGCAAATCCATCTGTGGGATAGAGCACTTTGTCCCCTATCCGGTACTTCCGTGTATACCCCAAATTCACTCCAACTATGCAATTCTTGCTGTTTAGCTTCTTTGATAACTTTTTCATCTAATTTATTTGAAGCCACCAAAATCTCACATGCATGTGGGCTTCTACTCCTATCAGTATTCGTAGTCTTACTCATGTTCCGAGATCTTGATAAACTACGTCCCCTCTCCCGCCTGGTATCTCATTCTGTACTGCTACTGCTTGATCTTTCCCTTCTGCTGTGGGATGTCCTTTCAATAGTTCTCGATCTTTTCCTGCGGACCTGTTCACTATCCGATGTACTATCTGAACTGGCACTGCGTTTCTGTGCCCTCCATTTTTGAACGTTGTTTTCCCAATCCATTGTCTTGACTCCTTCCCCTGAATGCTGTACACTCAACCAATGTTTATACTTTCCAGTGGCCTTCCCTGCTCTACTAATAACAGTTGCATCCTTCCATTGACTAGACCCTTCAGGCAAGAATGTCACTTTTGTACCAACTTTTGGCAGTTGCCCTTTCAGAAAAATGGCCTGTTCTAATTCATCAGAAGTGTTGAGTTTCTCCACAGAAACCCTGTCTATATCAGTTAATTGGTCCTCATAGCTCTGTAACACATGCGTACCAGATGACTCTGGTTCCTCGTCATGTCTGACTGCTCTGGCGAAGTTTGAAAATTTGTAATCAGTACCCATTATCCTTGATGAATGTACCCTAACAGTTTGATTACCATGTTGCAAAATAATTGTTTTGCCATCCTGTTAGTAGTGTATCTTCCATATTCTGCCTTATTGCAGGCTGACCTATTTGGGTCATCAGAGCCATCGGAATCGAATGTTTCCCCAGAAACTTTTGTAAAGCTTTTGTCATCTGTTCGAATAAGATATCCTTATCAGTAAACTGAACTCCTGTCTAAACCAGGAGCCTATCCATGTTTCTCACTCTAGCACAGTCAAGTAATTTAAAGGCCAACACAGACTGTGGGAATTCCAGGTTGTGTTTCTGTAGCCTTTTATATAGTCTGCCAAATTCCATTGTATAGTCTTCCATGGAGGTATTCTCCATTTTCCAGAACTGATCAAAATCCGACCATGCTTCATACGCACTTAGCAAGTCATCTTTCTTATAGATATTATCCATATAGTGTCATACAGTCTCCAGCCTTCTTCAGAGTCCAACTCTATCAATTCCAGCTCAGAAAGCACTTTGGTTCGGATTTTACTGCCATAAGGTAGAGAAAGAGCCAATGCCATACCTTGTTTTCTCTTTCCCAAAGCAGTTACCTTAGTCACATAACTACTGCACTTCTCCATTGGTCGTACGATTCCCTTTCAGAAAATAAGGGAGGATAGACATATCCAGCCATCATTATCCTTGGTTCAGCAATATATCCATTTTTTTTTTCTTTTCTCACTCACTCCTTGGTTTGATCTGGAAATTTGTATCTTTCAACCCTTCACATTTACACAGCAACCATCCTCTGGTACCAATTGTTAGATGTGTTAGTTGCTGTGATATGAAGAGTCTAAAGTTCTGTTCCTTTTTCAGAAAAACACAGTTATTTCTTTCCAACAGCCTTTGCACAAAACTCGCACTATACGTCACCTGACAGAGGCCACCTGAAACCCCTTTACATATCAGTGTCAATTAACGGATACTTAACATAAATGAGACAACTAATTGCAATGTCTCTTAACCCATTACTTATCAACTCTCTCCCCTGTTGTAACAATGAGGACAATGTGCTCTCTCCCCTGGAGTGACAATGAGGACAATGTGCTCTCTCCTCTGGAGTGACAATGAGGACAATGTGCTCTCTCTCCTGGTGTGATACTGAGGACAATGTGCGCTCTCTCCTGGTGTGACAATGAGGACATTGTGCTCTCTCCCCTGGTGTGACAATGAGGACAATGTGCTCTCTCTCCTGGTGTGACAATGAGGACAATGTGCTCTCTCCCCTGGTGTGACCATGAGGACAATGTGCTCTCTCCCCTGGAGTGACTATGAGGACAATGTGCTCTCTCCACTGGTGTGACAATGAGGACAAAGTGCTCTCTCCCCTGGTGTGACAATGAGGACAATGTGCTCTCTCCCCTGGTGTGACAATGAGGACAATGTGCTCTCTATCCTGGTGTGACAATGAGGACAATGTGCTCCCTCTCCAGCTGTGACAATGAGGACAATGTGCTCTTTCCCCTGGTGTGTCAATGAGGACAATGTGCTCTCTCCCCTGGTGTGTCAATGAGGACAATGTGCTCTCTCCCCTGGTGTGTCAATGAGGACAATGTCCTCTCTCCCCTGGTGTGTCAATGAGGACAATAGTGGTCTCTCCCCTGGTGTGACAATGAGCACAATGTGCTCTCTCCCCTGGTGTGACAATGAGGACAATGTGCTCTCTCCTGGTGCGACAATGAGGACAATGTGCTCTCACCCCTGGTGTGTCAATGAGGACAATGTGCTCTCTCCCCTGGTGTGTCAATGAGGACAATGTGCTCTCTCCCCTCGTGTGTCAATGAGGACAATAGTGGTCTCTCCCCTGGTGTGACAATGAGCACAATGTGCTTTCTCCCCTGGTGTGTCAATCAGGACAATGTGCTCTCTCCCCTCGCGTGTCAATGAGGACAATAGTGGTCTCTCCCCGGGTGTGACAATGAGCACAATGTGCTCTCTCCCCTGGTGTGTCAATCAGGACAATGTGCTCTCTCCCCTCGTGTGTCAATGAGGACAATAGTGCTCTCTCCCCTGGTGTGACAACAAGGACAATGTGCTCTCTCCCCTGGTGTGACAATGAGGACAATGTGCTCTCTCTCCTGGTGTGACAATGAGGACAATGTGCTCTCTCTCCTGGTGTGACAATGAGGACAATGTGCTCTCTCCCCTGGTGTGACAATGAGGACAATGTGCTCTCTCGCCTGGTGTGACAATGAGGACAATGTGCTCTCTCCCCTGGTGTGACAATGAGGACAATGTGCTCTCTCTCCCGGTGTGACAATGAGGACATTGTGCTCTCTCTCCTGGTGTGACAATGAGAGCAATGTGATCTCTCTCCTGGTGTGACAATGAGGACAATGTGCTCTCTCTCCCGGTGTGACAATGAGGACATTGTGCTCTCTCTCCTGGTGTGACAATGAGGAAATTTGGTCTCTTCCCTTTGACAATGAGGACAATGTGCTCTCTCTTCTGGTGTGACCATGACGACAATGTGCTCTCTCTCCTGGTGTGACACTGAGGACAATGTGCGATCTCTTCCGGTGTGACAATGAGGAAAATGTGCTCTCTCTCCTGGTGTGAAAATGAGGACAATGTGCTCTCTCCCCTGGTGTGACAATGAGGACAATGTGCTCTCTCTTCTGGTGTGATACTGAGGACAATGTGCTCTCTCCCCTGGTGTGACAATGAGGACAATGTGCTCTCTCTCCTACTGTGACAATGAGGACAATGTGCTCTCTCTCATGTGTGACAATGAGGACAATGTGCTCGCTCCTGGTGTAATGCTGAAGACAATGTGTTCTCTCTCCTGGTGTGACAATGAGGATAATGTGCTCTCTCTCCTGGTGTGACAATGAGGATAATGTGCTCTCTCCCGGTGTAACAATGAGGACAATGTGCTCTCTCCCCTGCTGTGACAATGAGGGCAATGTGCTCTCTCCCCTGGTGAGACAATGAGGACAATGTGCTCTCTCTCATGGTGTGACAAGGAAGACAATATGCTCTCTCCCCTGGTGTGACAATGAGGACAATGTGTTCTCTCCCCTGCTGTGACAATGAGGGCAATGTGCTCTCTCCTCTGGTGTGACAATGAGGACAATGTGCTCTCTCTCATGGTGTGACAAGGAAGACAATGTGCTCTCTCCCCTGGTGTGACAATGAGGACAATGTGCTCTCTCCTGGTGTAATGCTGAAGACAATGTGCTCTCTCCCTGGTGTGACAATGAGGACAATGTGCTCTCTCCCCTCGTGTGACAATGAGGACAATGTGCTCTCTCTCCTGCTGTGACAATGAGGACAATGTGCTCTCTCCCTGGTGTGACAAGGAAGACAATGTGCTCTCTGCCCTGGTGTGACAATGAGGACAATGTGCTCTCTCTCCTGCTGTGACAATGAAGACAATGTGCTCTCTCTCATGTGTGACAATGAGGATAATGGGCTCTCTCTCCTGGTGTGACAATGAGGACGATGTGCTCTCTCTCCTGGTGTGACAATGACGACAATGTGCTCTCACCCCTGGTGTGAAAATGAGGACAATGTGCTCTTTCCTGGTGTGACAATGAGGACATTGTGCTCTCTCCCCTGGTGTGACAATGAGGACAATGTGCTCTCTCTCCTGGTGTGACAATGAGGACAATGTGCTCTCTCCCCTGGTGTGACCATGAGGACAATGTGCTCTCTCCCCTGGAGTGACTATGAGGACAATGTGCTCTCTCCCCTGGTGTGACAATGAGGACAAAGTGCTCTCTCCCCTGGTGTGACAATGAGGACAATGTGCTCTCTCCCCTGGTGTGACAATGAGGACAATGTGCTCTCTATCCTGGTGTGACAATGAGGACAATGTGCTCCCTCTCCAGCTGTGACAATGAGGACAATGTGCTCTTTCCCCTGGTGTGTCAATGAGGACAATGTGCTCTCTCCCCTGGTGTGTCAATGAGGACAATGTGCTCTCTCCCCTGGTGTGTCAATGAGGACAATGTCCTCTCCCCCCTGGTGTGTCAATGAGGACAATAGTGGTCTCTCCCCTGGTGTGACAATGAGCACAATGTGCTCTCTCCCCTGGTGTGACAATGAGGACAATGTGCTCTCTCCTGGTGCAACAATGAGGACAATGTGCTCTCACCCCTGGTGTGTCAATGAGGACAATGTGCTCTCTCCCCTGGTGTGTCAATGAGGACAATGTGCTCTCTCCCCTCGTGTGTCAATGAGGACAATAGTGATCTCTCTCCTGGTGTGACAATGAGGACAATGTACTCTCTCTCCCGGTGTGACGATGAGGACATTGTGCTCTCTCTCCTGGTGTGACAATGAGGAAATTTGGTCTCTTCCCTTTGACAATGAGGACAATGTGCTCTCTCCCCTGGTGTGACAATGAGGACAATGTGCTCTCTCTCCTGGTGTGACAATGAGGACAATGTGCTCTCTATCCTGGTCTGACAATGAGGACAATGTGCTCTCTCCCCTGGTGTGACAATGAGGACAATGTCCTCTCTCCCGGTGTAACAATGAGGACAATGTGCTCTCTCCCCTGGTGTGACAATGAGGACAATGTGCTCTCTCTCCCGGTGTGACAATGAGGACATTGTGCTCTCTCTCCTGGTGTGACAATGAGAGCAATGTGATCTCTCTCCTGGTGTGACAATGAGGACAATGTGCTCTCTCTCCCGGTGTGACAATGAGGACATTGTGCTCTCTCTCCTGGTGTGACAATGAGGAAATTTGGTCTCTTCCCTTTGACAATGAGGACAATGTGCTCTCTCTTCTGGTGCGACAATGAGGACACTGTGCTCTCTCTCCTGGTGTGACACTGAGGACAATGTGCGATCTCTCCCGGTGTGACAATGAGGAAAATGTGCTCTCTCTCCTGGTGTGAAAATGAGGACAATGTGCTCTCTCCCCTGGTGTGACAATGAGGACAATGTGCTCTCTCTTCTGGTGTGATACTGAGGACAATGTGCTCTCTCCCCTGGTGTGACAATGAGGACAATGTGCTCTCTCTCCTGCTGTGACAATGAGGACAATGTGCTCTCTCTCATGTGTGACAATGAGGACAATGTGCTCGCTCCTGGTGTAATGCTGAAGACAATGTGTTCTCTCTCCTGGTGTGACAATGAGGATAATGTGCTCTCTCTCCTGGTGTGACAATGAGGATAATGTGCTCTCTCCCGGTGTAACAATGAGGACAATGTGCTCTCTCCCCTGCTGTGACAATGAGGGCAATGTGCTCTCTCCCCTGGTGTGACAATGAGGACAATGTGCTCTCTCTCATGGTGTGACAAGGAAGACAATATGCTCTCTCCCCTGGTGTGACAATGAGGACAATGTGTTCTCTCCCCTGCTGTGATAATGAGGGCAATGTGCTCTCTCCTCTGGTGTGACAATGAGGACAATGTGCTCTCTCCCCTGGTGTGACAATGAGGACAATGTGCTCTCTCCCTGGTGTGACAATGAGGACAATGTGCTCTCTCCCCTCGTGTGACAATGAGGACAATGTGCTCTCTCTCATGGTGTGACAAGGAAGACAATGTGCTCTCTGCCCTGGTGTGACAATGAGGACAATGTGCTCTCTCTCCTGCTGTGACAATGAAGACAATGTGCTCTCTCTCATGTGTGACAATGAGGATAATGGGCTCTCTCTCCTGGTGTGACAATGAGGACGATGTGCTCTCTCTCCTGGTGTGACAATGACGACAATGTGCTCTCACCCCTGGTGTGAAAATGAGGACAATGTGCTCTTTCGTGGTGTGACAATGAGGACATTGTGCTCTCTCTCCTGGTGTGACAATGAGGACAATGTTCTCTCTCTCCTGGTGTGACAATGAGGACAATGTGCTCTCTCTCCTGGAGTGACAATGAGGACAATGTGCTCTCTCCCCTGGTGTGACAATGAGGACAATGTGCTCTCTCTCCTGGTGTGACAATGAGGACAATGTGCTCTCTCTCCTGGTGTGACAATGAGGACAATGTGCTCTCGCCCCTGGTGTGACAATGAGGACAATATGCTCTCTCTCGTGGTGTGACAATGAGGACAATGTGCTCTCTCTCCTGGTGTGACAATGAGGACAATGTGCTCTCTCTCCTGGAGTGACAATGAGGACAATGTGCTCTCTCTCCTGGTGCGACAATGAGGACAATGTACTCTCTCTCCTGGTGTGACAATGAGGACAATTTGCTGTCTCTCCTGGTGTGACAATGAGGACAATGTGCTCTCTCCCCTGGTGTGACTATGAGGACAATGTGCTCTCTCTCCTGGTGTGACAATGAAGACAATGTGGTCTCTTCGCTGTGACAATGAGGACAATGTGCTCTCTCCTAGTGTGATACTGAGGACAATGTGCTCTCTCTCCTGGTGTGACAATAAGCACAATGTGCTCTCTCTCCTGGTGTGACAATAAGCACCATGTGTTCTCTCCCCTGGTGTGACAATGAGGACAATGTGCGCTCTCTCCTGGTGTGACAATGAGGACAATGTTGTCTCTTCCCTGTGACAATGAGGACAATGTGTTCTCTCGCCTGGAGTGACAATGAGGACAATGTGCTCTCTCTTCTGGTGTGTCAATGAGGACAATAGTGGTCTCTCCCCTGGTGTGACAATGAGCACAATGTGCTCTCTCCTGGTGCAACAATGAGGACAATGTGCTCTCACCCCTGGTGTGTCAATGAGGACAATGTGCTCTCTCCCCTGGTGTGTCAATGAGGACAATGTGCTCTCTCCCCTCGTGTGTCAATGAGGACAATAGTGGTCTCTCCCCTGGTGTGACAATGAGCACAATGTGCTTTCTCCCCTGGTGTGTCAATCAGGACAATGTGCTCTCTCCACTCGCGTGTCAATGAGGACAATAGTGGTCTCTCCCCGGGTGTGACAATGAGCACAATGTGCTCTCTCCCCTGGTGTGTCAATCAGGACAATGTGCTCTCTCCCCTCGTGTGTCAATGAGGACAATAGTGCTCTCTCCCCTGGTGTGACAACAAGGACAATGTGCTCTCTCCCCTGGTGTGACAATGAGGACAATGTGCTCTCTCTCCTGGTGTGACAATGAGGACAATGTGCTCTCTATCCTGGTCTGACAATGAGGACAATGTGCTCTCTCCCCTGGTGTGACAATGAGGACAATGTGCTCTCTCGCCTGGTGTGACAATGAGGACAATGTGCTCTCTCCCCTGGTGTGACAATGAGGACAATGTGCTCTCTCTCCCGGTGTGACAATGAGGACATTGTGCTCTCTCTCCTGGTGTGACAATGAGAGCAATGTGATCTCTCTCCTGGTGTGACAATGAGGACAATGTACTCTCTCTCCCGGTGTGACGATGAGGACATTGTGCTCTCTCTCCTGGTGTGACAATGAGGAAATTTGGTCTCTTCCCTTTGACAATGAGGACAATGTGTTCTCTCGCCTGGAGTGACAATGAGGACAATGTGCTCTCTCTTCTGGTGTGACAATGAGGAGAATGTGCTCTCTCTCCTGGTGTGACCATGACGACAATGTGCTCTCTCTCCTGGTGTGACACTGAGGACAATGTCCTCTCTCCCGGTGTAACAATGAGGACAATGTGGTCTCTTCCCTGTGACAATGAGGACAATGTGCTCTCTCTCATGGTGTGACAAGGAAGACAATGTGCTCTCTACCCTGGTGTGACAATGAGGACAATGTGTTCTCTCCCCTGGTGTGACAATGAGGGCAATGTGCTCTCTCTCATGGTGTGACAAGGAAGACAATGTGCTCTCACCCCTGGTGTGACAATGAGGACAATGTGCTCTCTCCTGGTGTAATGCTGAAGACAATGTGCTCTCTCTCATGGTGTGACAATGAGGACAATGTGCTCTCTCCCTGGTGTGACAATGAGGACAATGTGCTCTCTCCCCTCGTGTGACAATGAGGACAATGTGCTCTCTCTCATGGTGTGACAAGGAAGACAATGTGCTCTCTCCCCTGGTGTGACAATGAGGACAATGTGCTCTCTCTCCTGCTGTGACAATGAAGACAATGTGCTCTCTCTCATGTGTGACAATGAGGACAATGTGCTCGCTCCTGGTGTAATGCTGAAGACAATGTGCTCTCTCTCCTGGTGTGACAATGAGGATAATGGGCTCTCTCTCCTGGTGTGACAATGAGGACAATGTGCTCTCTCCCGGTGTAACAATGAGGACAATGTGCTCTCTCCCCTGCTGTGACAATGAGGGCAATGTGCTCTCCTCCCTGGTGTGACAATGAGCACAATGTGCTCTCTCCCCTGGTGTGATGATGAGGACAATGTGTTCTCTCCCCTGCTGTGACAATGAGGGCTATTTGCTCTCTCCCCTGGTGTGACAATGAGGACAATGTGCTCTCTCTCATGGTGTGACAAGGAAGACAATGTGCTCTCTCCCCTGGTGTGACAATGAGGACAATGTGTTCTCTCCCCTGCTGTGACAATGAGGGCAATTTGCTCTCTCCCCTGGTGTGACAATGAGGACAATGTGCTCTCTCTCATGGTGTGACAAGGAAGACAATGTGCTCTCTCCCCTGGTGTGACAATGAGGGCAATTTGCTCTCTCCCCTGGTGTGACAATGAGGACAATGTGCTCTCTCTCATGGTGTGACAAGGAAGACAATGTGCTCTCACCCCTGGTGTGACAATGAGGACAATGTGTTCTCTCCCCTGCTGTGACAATGAGGGCAATGTGCTCTCTCCTCTGGTGTGACAATGAGGACAATGTGCTCTCTCTCATGGTGTGACAAGGAAGACAATGTGCTCTCTTCCCTGGTGTGACAATGAGGACAATGTGCTCTCTCCTGGTGTAATGCTGAAGACAATGTGCTCTCTCCCTGGTGTGACAATGAGGACAATGTGCTCTCTCCCCTGGTGTGACAATGAGGACAATGTGCTCTCTCCCCTGGTGTGACAATGAGGACAATGTGCTCTCTCTCGTGGTGTGACAAGGAAGACAATGTGCTCTCTCCCCTGGTGTGACAATGAGGGCAATTTGCTCTCTCCCCTGGTGTGACAATGAGGACAATGTGCTCTCTCTCATGGTGTGACAAGGAAGACAATGTGCTCTCTCCCCTGGTGTGACAATGAGGGCAATTTGCTCTCTCCCCTGGCGTGACAATGAGGACAATGTGCTCTCTCTCATGTGTGACAATGAGGATAATGGGCTCTCTCTCCTGGTGTGACAATGAGGACGATGTGCTCTCTCTCCTGGTGTGACAATGAGGACAATGTGCTCTCTCCCCTGGTGTGACAATGAGGACAATGTGCTCTCTCTCCTGGTGTGACAATGAGGACAATGTGCTCTCTCTCCTGGTGTGACTATGAGGACAATGTGCTCTCGCCCCTGGTGTGACAATGAGGACAATGTGCTATCTCTCGTGGTGTGACAATGAGGACAATGTGCTCTCTCTCCTGGTGTGACAATGAGGACAATGTGCTCTCTCTCCTGGAGTGACAATGAGGACAATGTGCTCTCTCTCCTGGTGCGACAATGAGGACAATGTGCTCTCTCTCCTGGTGTGACAATGAGGACAATTTGCTGTCTCTCCTGGTGTGACAATGAGGACAATGTGCTCTCTCCCCTGGTGTGACTATGAGGACAATGTGCTCTCTCTCCTGGTGTGACAATGAAGACAATGTGGTCTCTTCGCTGTGACAATGAGGACAATGTGCTCTCTCCTGGTGTGATACTGAGGACAATGTGCTCTCTCTCCTGGTATGACAATAAGCACAATGTGCTCTCTCTCCTGGTGTGACAATAAGCAGCATGTGTTCTCTCCCCTGGTGTGACAATGAGGACAATGTGCGCTCTCTCCTGGTGTGACAATGAGGACAATGTGGTCTCTTCCCTGTGACAATGAGGACAATTTGTTCTCTCGCCTGGAGTGACAATGAGGACAATGTGCTCTCTCTTCTGGTGTGACAATGAGGAGAATGTGCTCTCTCTCCTGGTGTGACCATGACGACAATGTGCTCTCTCTCCTGGTGTGACACTGAGGACAATGTCCTCTCTCCCGGTGTAACAATGAGGACAATGTGGTCTCTTCCCTGTGACAATGAGGACAATGTGCTCTCTCTCATGGTGTGACAAGGAAGACAATGTGCTCTCTACCCTGGTGTGACAATGAGGACAATGTGTTCTCTCCCCTGGTGTGACAATGAGGGCAATGTGCTCTCTCTCATGGTGTGACAAGGAAGACAATGTGCTCTCACCCCTGGTGTGACAATGAGGACAATGTGCTCTCTCCTGGTGTAATGCTGAAGACAATGTGCTCTCTCTTTGGTGTGACAATGAGGACAATGTGCTCTCTCTCATGGTGTGACAATGAGGACAATGTGCTCTCTCTCCTGCTGTGACAATGAAGACAATGTGCTCTCTCTCATGTGTGACAATGAGGACAATGTGCTCTCTCTCATGTGTGACAATGAGGACAATGTGCTCGCTCCTGGTGTAATGCTGAAGACAATGTGCTCTCTCTCCTGGTGTGACAATGAGGACAATGTGCTCTCTCTCCCGGTGTAACAATGAGAACAATGTGCTCTCTCCCCTGCTGTGACAATGAGGGCAATGTGCTCTCCTCCCTGGTGTGACAATGAGCACAATGTGATCTCTCTCATGGTGTGACAAGGAAGACAATGTGCTCTCACCCCTGCTGTGACAATGAGGACAATGTGCTCTCTCCCCTGGTGTGACAATGAGGACAATGTGCTCTCTCTCATGGTGTGACAAGGAAGACAATGTGCTCTCTCCCCGGGTGTGACAATGAGGACAATGTGTTCTCTCCCCTGGTGAGTCAATGAGGGCAATGTGCTCTCTCTCAGTGTGTGACAAGGAAGACAATGTGCTCTCACCCCTGGTGTGACAATGAGGACAATGTGCTCTCTCCTGGTGTAATGCTGAAGACAATGTGTTCTCTCTTATGGTGTGACAATGAGGACAATGTGCTCTCTCCTGGTGTGATAATGAGGACAATGTGCTCTCTCCCCTGGAGTGCCAATGAGGACAATGTGCTCTCTCCCCTGGAGTGACAATGAGGACAATGTGCTCTCTCTCCTGGTGCGACAATGAGGACAATGTGCTCTCACCCCTGGTGTGAAAATTAGGACAATGTGCTCTCTCTCCTGGTGTGACAATGACGACAATGTACTCTCTCTCCTGGTGTCACAATGAGGACAATGTGCGCTCTCTCCCGGTGTGACAATGAGGACAATGTGCTCTCACCCCTGGTGTGAAAATGAGGACAATGTGCTCTCTCCCCTGGTGTGACAATGAAGACAACGTGCTCTCTCTCATGGTGTGACAAGGAAGACAATGTGCTCTCTCCCCTGGTGTGACAATGAGGACAATGTGTTCTCTCCCCTGGTGTGACAATGAGGGCAATTTGCTCTCTCTCATGGTGTGACAAGGAAGACAATGTGCTCTCACCCCTGGTGTGACAATGAGGACAATGTGCTCTCTCTCCAGGTGTGACAATGAGGACAATGTGCTCTCTCTCCTGGTGTGACAATCAGGACAATGTGCACTCTCCCCAGGAGTGCCAATGAGGACAATGTGCTCTCTCCCCTGGAGTGACAATGAGGACAATGTGCTCTCTGTCTGCTGTGACAATGAGGACAATGTGCTCTCTCTCCTGGTGTGACAATGACGACAATGTGCTCTCACCCCTGGTGTGAAAATGAGGACAATGTGCTCTCTCCTGGAGTGACAATGAGGACATTGTGCTCTCTCTCCTGGTGTGACAATGAGGACAATGTGCTCTCTCCCCTGGTGTGACAATGAGGACAATGTTCTCTCTCTCCTGGTGTGACAATGAGGACAATGTGCTCTCTCTCCTGGAGTGACAATGAGGACAATGTGCTCTCTCCCCTGGTGTGACAATGAGGACAATGTGCTCTCTCTCCTGGTGTGACATTGAGGACAATGTGCTCTCTCTCCTGGTGTGGCAATGAGGACAATGTGCTCTCGCCCCTGGTGTGACAATGAGGACAATGTGCTCTCTCTCGTGGTGTGACAATGAGGACAATGTGCTCTCTCTCCTGGTGTGACAATGAGGACAATGTGCTCTCTCTCCTGGAGTGACAATGAGGACAATGTGCTCTCTCTCCTGGTGTGACAATGAAGACAATGTGCTCTCTCTCCTGGTGTGACAATGAGGACAATGTGCTCTCTCTCCTGGTGTGACAATGAGGACAATGTGCTCTCTCCCCTGGTGTGACTATGAGGACAATGTGCTCTCTCTCCTGGTGTGACATTGAAGACAATGTGGTCTCTTCGCTGTGCCAATGAGGACAATGTGCTCTCTCCTGGTGTGATACTGAGGACAATGTGCTCTCTCCCGGTGTAACAATGAGGACAATGTGCTCTCTCCCCTGGAGTGACAATGAGGACAATGTGCTCTCTCTCCTGGTGTGACCATGATGACAATGTGCTCTCTCTCCTGGTGTGACAATGAGGACAATGTGCGATGTCTCCCGGTGTGACAATGAGGAAAATGTGCTCTCTCTCCTGGTGTGACAATGACGACAATGTGCTCTCACCCCTGGTGTGAAAATGAGGACAATGTGCTCTCTCCCCTGGTGTGAAAATGAGGACAATGTGCTCTCCCTCCTGGTATGACAATGAGGACAATGTGCTCTCTCCTGGTGTGATACTGAGGACAATGTGCTCTCTCTCATGGTGTGACAAGGAAGACAATGTGCTCTCTCCACTGGTGTGACAATGAGGACAATGTGCTCTCTCTCCTGCTGTGACAATGAGGACAATGTGCTCTCTCTCATGTGTGCCAATGAGGACCAAGTGCTCGCTCCTGGTGTAGTGCTGAAGACAACGTGCTCTCTCTCCTGGTGTGACAATGAGGATAATGTGCTCTCTCTCCTGGTGTGACAATGAGGATAATGTGCTCTCTCCCGGTGTAACAATGAGGACAATGTGCTCTCTCCCCTGCTGTGCCAATGAGGGCAATGTGCTCTCTCCCCTGGTGTGACAATGAGGACAATGTGCTCTCTCTCATGGTGTGACAAGGAAGACAATGTGCTCTCTCCCCTGGTGTGCCAATGAGGACAATGTGTTCTCTCCCCTGGTGTGACAATGAGGACAATGTGCTCTCACCCCTTGTGTGACAATGAGGACAATGTGCTCTCTCTCATGGTGTGACAATGAGGACAATGTGCTCTCTCTCATGGTGTGACAAGGAAGACAATGTGCTCTCTCCCCTGGTGTGACAATGAGGACAATGTGCTCTCTCTCCTGCTGTGACAATGAAGACAATGTGCTCTCTCCCCTGGTGTGACAATGAAGACAATGTGCTCTCTCTCATGTGTGACAATGGGGACAATGTGCTCGCTCCTGGTGTAACAAAGAGGACAATGTGCTCTCTCTCCTGGTGTGACAATGAGGATAATGGGCTCTCTCTCCTGCTGTGACAGTGAGGACAATGTGCTCTCTCCCGGTGTAACAATGAGGACAATGTGCTCTCTCCCCTGCTGTGACAATGAGGACAATGTGCTCTCTCCCCTGGTGTGACAATGAGGACAATGTGCTCTCTCCCCTCGTGTGACAATGATGACAATGTGCTCTCTCCCTGGTGTGACAATGAGGACAATGTGCTCTCTCCCCTGGTGTGACAATGAGGACAATGTGCTCTCTCCCCTCGTGTGACAATGATGACAATGTGCTCTCTCCCTGGTGTGACAATGAGGACAATGTGCTCTCTCCCCTCGTGTGACAATGAGGACAATGTGCTCTCTCTCATGGTGTGACAAGGAAGGCAATGTGCTCTCTCCCCTCGTGTGACAATGAGGACAATGTGCTCCCTCTCATGTGTGACAATGAAGACAATGTGCTCTCTCTCATGTGTGACAATGGGGACAATGTGCTCTCTCCCCTGGTGTGACAATGAGGACAATGTGCTCTCTCTCCTGGTGTGACAATGAAGACAATGTGCTCTCTCTCATGTGTGACAATGGGGACAATGTGCTCTCTCTCATGTGTGACAATGGGGACAATGTGCTCGCTCCTGGTGTAACAATGAGGACAATGTGCTCTCTCCCCTGGTGTGACAATGAGGACAATGTGCTCCCTCTCATGTGTGACAATGAAGACAATGTGCTCTCTCTCATGTGTGACAATGGGGACAATGTGCTCTCTCCCCTGGTGTGACAATGAGGACAATGTGCTCTCTCTCCTGCTGTGACAATGAAGACAATGTGCTCTCTCTCATGTGTGACAATGGGGACAATGTGCTCTCTCCCCTGGAGTGCCAATGAGGACAATGTGCTCTCTCCCCTGGAGTGACAATGAGGACAATGTGCTCTCTCTCCTGGTGTGACAATGAGGACAATGTGCTCTCACCCGTGGTGTGAAAATGAGGACAATGTGCTCTCTCTCCTGGTGTGACAATGAGGACAATGTGTGCTCTCTCCCGGTGTGAAAATGAGGACAATGTGCTCTCCCTCCTGGTGTGACAATGAGGACAATGTGCTCTCTCCCCTGATGTGACAATGAGGACGATGTGCTCTCTCCCCTGGTGTGACAATAAGGGCAATGTGCTCCCTCTCATGGTGTGACAATGAGGACAATGTGCTCTCTTCCGGTGTAACAATGAGGACAATGTGCTCTCTCGTGGTGTGACAATGAGGACAATGTGCTTTCTCCTGGTCTGACAATGAGGACAATGTTCTCTCTCTCCTGCTGTGACAATGAGGACAATGTGCTCTCTCCTGGTGTGACAATGAGGACAATGTGCTCTCTCCCCTGGTGTGACAATGAGCACAATGTGCTCTCTCTCCTGGTGTGACAATGAGGACAATGTGCTCTCTCTCCTGGTGTGATACTGAGGACAATGTGCTCTCTCCTGGTGTGACAATGAGGACAATGTACTCTCTCTCCTGGTGTGATACTGAGGACAATGTGCTCTCTCTCCTTGTGTGACAATAAGGACAGTGTGTTCTCTCCCCTGGTGTGACAATGAGGACAATGTGCTATCTCTCCTGCTGCGACAATGAGGCCAATGTGCTCTCTCCCCTGGTGTGACAATGAGGACAATGTGCTCTCTCCTGGTGCGACAATGAGGACAATGTCCTCTCTCCCCTGGTGTGTCAATGAGGACAATGTGCTCTCTCCTGGTGCGACAATGAGGACAATGTCCTCTCTCCCCTGGTGTGTCAATGAGGACAATAGAGCTCTCTCCCCTGGTGTGACAATGAGCACAATGTGCTCTCTCTCATGGTGTGACAAGGAAGACAATGTGTTCTCTCCCCTGGTGTGACAATGAGGGCAATGTCCTCTCTCTCATGGTGTGACAAGGAAGACAATGCGCTCTCACCCCTGGTGTGACAATGAGGACAATGTGCTCTCTCCTGGTGTAATGCTGAAGACAATGTGCTCTCTCTCCTGGTGTGACAATGACGACAATGTGCTCTCAACCCTGGTGTGAAAATGAGGACAATGTGCTCACTCTCCTGTTGTGACAATGACGACAATGTACTCTATCTCCTGGTGTGACAATGAGGAGAATTTGCGCTCTCTCCCGGTGTGACAATGAGGACAATGTGCTCTCTCTCCTGGTGTGACAATGATGACAATGTGTTCTCACCCCTGGTGTGAAAATGAGGACAATGTGCTCTCTCCCCTGGTGTGAAAATGAGGACAATGTGCTCTCCCTCCTGGTGTGACAATGAGGACAATGTGCTCTCTCCCCTGGTGTGACAATGAGGACAATGTGCTCTCTCTCATAGTGTGACAATGAGCACGATGTGGTCTCTCCCCTGGTGTGACAATGAGGACAATGTGCTCTCTCTCCTGGTGTGACAATGAGGACAATGTGCTCTCTCTCATGGTGTGACAATGAGGACAATGTGCTCTCTCTCCTGGTGTGACAATGAGGACAATGTGCTCTCTCTCCTGGTGTGACAATGAGGACAATGTGCTCTCACCCCTGGTGTGACAATGAGGACAATGTGCTCTCTCTCCTGGTGTGACAATGAGGATAATGTGCTCTCTCTCCTGGTGTGACAATGAGGACAATGTGCTCTCTCCCCTGGTGTGATAATGAGGACAATGTGCTCTCTCTCCAGGTGTGACAATGAGGACAATGTGCTCTCTCTCCTGGTGTGACAATGACGACAATGTGCTCTCACCCCTGGTGTGACAATGAGGACAATGTGCTCTCTCCTGGTGTGACAATGAGGACAATGTGCTCTCTCCCCTGGTGTGACAATGAGGACAATGCGCTCTCACCCCTGGTGTGACAATGAGGACAATGTGCTCTCTCTCCTGGTGTGACAATGACGACAATGTGCTCTCACCCCTGGTGTGACAATGAGGACAATGTGCTCTCTCCTGGTGTGACAATGAGGACAATGTGCTCTCTCCCCTGGTGTGACAATGAGGACAATGCGCTCTCACCCCTGGTGTGACAATAACGACAATGTGCTCTCTCTGCTGGTGTAACAATGAGGACAATGTGCTCTCACCCCTGGTGTGACAATGAGGACAATGTGCTCTCTCTCCTGGTGTGACAATGAGGACAATGTGCTCTCTCTCCTGGTGTGACAATGAGGACAATGTGCTCTCTCCCCTGGTGTGACAATGAGGACAATGTGCTCTCTCCCCTGGTGTGACAATGAGGACAATGTGCTCTCTCCCCTGGTGTGACAATGAGGACAATGTGCTCTCTCTCCTGGTGTGACAATGAGGACAATGTGCTCTCTCTCCTGGTGTGACAATGAGGACAATGTGCTCTCACCCCTGGTGTGACAATGAGGACAATGTGCTCTCTCTCCTGGTGTGACAATGAGGACAATGTGCTCTCACCCCTGGTGTGACAATGAGGACAATGTGCTCTCTCCCCTGGTGTGACAATGAGGACAATGTGCTCTCTCTCCTGGTGTGACAATGAGGACAATGTGCTCTCTCTCCTGGTGTGACAATGAGGACAATGTGCTCTCACCCCTGGTGTGACAATGAGGACAATGTGCTCTCTCTCCTGGTGTGACAATGAGGACAATGTGCTCTCACCCCTGGTGTGACAATGAGGACAATGTGCTCTCTCTCCTGGTGTGACAATGAGGACAATGTGCTCTCTCTCCTGGTGTGACAATGAGGACAATGTGCTCTCTCCCCTGGTGTGACAATGAGGACAATGTGCTCTCACCCCTGGTGTGACAATGAGGACAATGTGCTCTCTCTCCAGGTGTGACAATAACGACAATGTGCTCTCTCTCCTGGTGTGACAATGAGGACAATGTGCTCTCTCCCCTGGTGTGACAATGAGGACAATGTGCTCTCACCCCTGGTGTGACAATGAGGACAATGTGCTCTCACCCCTGGTGTGACAATGAGGACAATGTGCTCTCTCTCCTGGTGTGACAATGAGGACAATGTGCTCTCTCCCCTGGTGTGACAATGAGGACAATGTGCTCTCACCCCTGGTGTGACAATGAGGACAATGTGCTCTCACCCCTGGTGTGACAATGAGGACAATGTGCTCTCTCTCCTGGTGTGACAATGAGGACAATGTGCTCTCTCCCCTGGTGTGACAATGAGGACAATGTGCTCTCTCTCCTGGTGTGACAATGAGGACAATGTGCTCTCTCTCCTGGTGTGACAATGAGGACAATGTGCTCTCTCTCCTGGTGTGACAATGAGGACAATGTGCTCTCTCTCCTGGTGTGACAATCAGGACAATGTGCTCTCTCTCCTGGTGTGACAATGAGGACAATGTGCTCTCACCCCTGGTGTGACAATGAGGACAATGTGCTCTCTCTCCTGGTGTGACAATGAGGATAATGTGCTCTCTCTCCTGGTGTGACAATGAGGACAATGTGCTCTCTCTCGTGGTGTGACAATAAGGACAATGTGTTCTCTCATGTGGTGTGACAATGAGGACAATGTGCTCTCTCCTGGTGTGGCAATGACGACAATGTTCTCTCTCTAATGGTGAGACAATGAGGACAATGTGCTCTTTCCTGGTGTAATGATGAGGACAGTGTGCTCTCTTCCCTGGTGTGACAATGAGGACAACGTGCTCTCTCCCCTGGTGTGACAATGAGGACAAAGTGCTCTCCCCTGCAATGACAATGAGGACAATGTGCTCTCTCTCCTGGTGTGACAATGAGGACAATGTGCTCTCACCCCTGGTGTGACAATGAGGACAATGTGCTCTCTCTCCTGGTGTGACAATGAGGATAATGTGCTCTCTCTCCTGGTGTGACAATGAGGACAATGTGCTCTCTCCCCTGGTGTGATAATGAGGACAATGTGCTCTCTCTCCAGGTGTGACAATGAGGACAATGTGCTCTCTCTCCTGGTGTGACAATGACGACAATGTGCTCTCACCCCTGGTGTGACAATGAGGACAATGTGCTCTCTCCTGGTGTGACAATGAGGACAATGTGCTCTCTCCCCTGGTGTGACAATGAGGACAATGCGCTCTCACCCCTGGTGTGACAATGAGGACAATGTGCTCTCTCTCCTGGTGTGACAATGACGACAATGTGCTCTCACCCCTGGTGTGACAATGAGGACAATGTGCTCTCTCCTGGTGTGACAATGAGGACAATGTGCTCTCTCTGCTGGTGTAACAATGAGGACAATGTGCTCTCACCCCTGGTGTGACAATGAGGACAATGTGCTCTCTCTCCTGGTGTGACAATGAGGACAATGTGCTCTCTCCCCTGGTGTGACAATGAGGACAATGTGCTCTCTCTCCTGGTGTGACAATGAGGACAATGTGCTCTCTCTCCTGGTGTGACAATGAGGACAATGTGCTCTCACCCCTGGTGTGACAATGAGGACAATGTGCTCTCTCTCCTGGTGTGACAATGAGGACAATGTGCTCTCACCCCTGGTGTGACAATGAGGACAATGTGCTCTCTCTCCTGGTGTGACAATGAGGACAATGTGCTCTCTCTCCTGGTGTGACAATGAGGACAATGTGCTCTCTCCCCTGGTGTGACAATGAGGACAATGTGCTCTCACCCCTGGTGTGACAATGAGGACAATGTGCTCTCTCTCCTGGTGTGACAATGAGGACAATGTGCTCTCTCCCCTGGTGTGACAATGAGGACAATGTGCTCTCACCCCTGGTGTGACAATGAGGACAATGTGCTCTCACCCCTGGTGTGACAATGAGGACAATGTGCTCTCTCTCCTGGTGTGACAATGAGGACAATGTGCTCTCTCCCCTGGTGTGACAATGAGGACAATGTGCTCTCACCCCTGGTGTGACAATGAGGACAATGTGCTCTCACCCCTGGTGTGACAATGAGGACAATGTGCTCTCTCTCCTGGTGTGACAATGAGGACAATGTGCTCTCTCCCCTGGTGTGACAATGAGGACAATGTGCTCTCTCTCCTGGTGTGACAATGAGGACAATGTGCTCTCTCTCCTGGTGTGACAATGAGGACAATGTGCTCTCTCTCCTGGTGTGACAATGAGGACAATGTGCTCTCTCTCCTGGTGTGACAATCAGGACAATGTGCTCTCTCTCCTGGTGTGACAATGAGGACAATGTGCTCTCACCCCTGGTGTGACAATGAGGACAATGTGCTCTCTCTCCTGGTGTGACAATGAGGATAATGTGCTCTCTCTCCTGGTGTGACAATGAGGACAATGTGCTCTCTCTCGTGGTGTGACAATAAGGACAATGTGTTCTCTCATGTGGTGTGACAATGAGGACAATGTGCTCTCTCCTGGTGTGGCAATGACGACAATGTTCTCTCTCTAATGGTGAGACAATGAGGACAATGTGCTCTTTCCTGGTGTAATGATGAGGACAGTGTGCTCTCTTCCCTGGTGTGACAATGAGGACAACGTGCTCTCTCCCCTGGTGTGACAATGAGGACAAAGTGCTCTCCCCTGCAATGACAATGAGGACAATGTGCTCTCTCTCCTGGTGTGACAATGAGGACAATGTGCTCTCTCCTCGTGTAATGATGAGGACAGTGTGCTCTCTTTCCTGGTGTGACAATTAGGACAATGTGTTCTCTCTCCTGGTGTGACAATGAGGACAATGTGCTCGCTCCCCTGGTGTGACAATGAGGACAATGTGTTCTCTCTCCTTGTGTGACAATGAGGACAATGTGCTCGCTCCCCTGGTGTGACAATGAGGAAAATGTGTTCTCTCTCCTTGTGTGACAATGAGGACAATGTGCTCTCTCCTGGTGTGACAATGAGGACAATGTGCTCTCGGGAACTACAGGCCGGTGAGCCTTACTTCAGTGGTAGGGAAATTACTGGAGAGAATTCTTCGGGACAGGATCTACTCCCATTTGGAAGCAAATGGACGTATTAGTGAGAGGCAGCACGGTTTTGTGAAGGGGGGGTCGTGTCTCACTAACTTGATAGAGTTTTTCGAGGAGGTCACTAAGATGATTGATGCAGGTAGGGCAGTAGATGTTGTCTATATGGACTTCAGTAAGGCCTTTGACAAGGTCCCTTCCCTCATGGTAGACTAGTACAAAAAGTGAAGTCACACGGGATCAGGGGTGAGCTGGCAAGGTGGATACAGAACTGGCTAGGCCATAGAAGGCAGAGAGTAGCAATGGAGGGATGATTTTCTAATTGGAGGGCTGTGACCAGTGGTGTTCCACAGGGATCTGTGCTGGGACCTTTGCTCTTTGTAGTATATATAAATGATTTGGAGGAAAATGTAACTGGTCTGATTAGTAAGTTTGCAGACGACACAAAGTTTGGTGGAATTGCGGATAGCGATGAGGACTGTCGGAGGATACAGCAGGATTTAGATTGTCTGGAGACTTGGGCGGAGAGTTGGCAGATGGAGTTTAATCCGGACAAATGTGAGGTAATGCATTTTGGAAGGTCTAATGCAGGTAGGGAATATACAGTGAATGGTAGAACCCTCAAGAGTATTGAAAGTCAAAGAGATCTAGGAGTACAGGTCCACAGGTCATTGAAAGGGGCAACACAGGTGGAGAAGGTAGTCAAGAAGGCATACGGCATGCTTGCCTTCATTGGCCGGGGCATTGAGTATAAGAATTGGCAAGTCATGTTGCAGCTGTATAGAACCTTAGTTAGGCCACACTTGGAGTATAGTGTTCAATTCTGGTCGCCACACTACCAGAAGGATGTGGAGGCTTTAGAGAGGGTGCAGAAGAGATTTACCAGAATGTTGCCTGGTATGGAGGGCATTAGCTATGAGGAGCGATTGAATAAACTCGGTTTGTTCTCACTGGAACGAAGGAGGTTGAGGGGAGACCTGATAGAGGTATACAAAATTATGAGGGTCATAGACAGAGTGGATAGTCAGAGGCTTTTCCCCAGGGTAGAGGGGTCAATTACTAGGGGGCATAGGTTTAAGGTGAGAGGGGCAAGGTTTAGAGTAGATGTACGAGGCAAGTTTTTTACGCAGAGGGTAGTGGGTGCCTGGAACTCGCTACCGGAGGAGGTAGTGGAAGCAGGGACGATAGTGACATTTAAGGGGCATCTTGACAAATATATGAATAGGATGGGAATAGAAGGATACGGACCCAGGAAGTGTAGAAGATTGTAGTTTAGTCGGGCAGCATGGTCGGCACGGGCTTGGAGGGCTGAAGGGCCTGTTCCTGTGCTGTACATTTCTTTGTTCTTTGTTCTTTGTTTGTTCTTCCCTGGTGTGACAATGCTGACAATGTTCTCTCTCTAATGGTGAGACAATAAGGAAAATGTGCTCTCTCCTGGTGTGATGATGAGGACAATGTGCTCTCTCTCCTGGGGTAACAATGAGGAAAATGTGCTCTCTTCCCTGGTGTGACAATGAGGACAATGTGCTCTCTTCCCTGATGTGACAATGAGGACAATGTGCTCTCTGCCTGGTGTGACATTGAGGACAATGTGCTCTCTGCCTGGTGTGACAATGAGGACAATGTGCTCTCTCCCCTGGTGTGATGTTGAGGACAATGTGCTCTTTCCCCTGGTTTGACAATGAGGACAATGTGCTCTCTCTCCTGGTGTGACAATGAGGACAATGTGCTCTCTCCCCTGCTGTGACAATGAGGACAATGTGCTCTCTCCCCTGGTGTGATGTTGAGGACAATGTGCTCTTTCCCCTGGTTTGACAATGAGGACAATGTGCTCTCTCTCCTGGTGTGACAATGAGGACAATGTGCTCTCTCCCCTGCTGTGACAATGAGGACAATGTGCTCTTTCCCCTGGTGTGAACGGGGCTGGGATGGGAAGGGGGTTGGTCAATTTGCTCCCTCCCGGATGTGAAGTGGGATCATTGCAGTCATGTCTCCCAACACCGCCTTGATGTTGAAACATGCTACACACAATCGTCAAAGTCTTCAGTTAGTATTCTTGTTCTTTCTGTTCCCTGTGCAGTCCTAATGAAATCGAGTATTTAAGAATTTTGGGAAAAATCATTCTGCAACGCAATGCGATCAACCCTCTCATAATTGTCACTCTTTGCACCTTGTTGAGAATCTCTGATACGTTTCCCCCTTAACCATCGCTGACATCTTCATTCCTCCAGACACTCTATACAACCTCAAGGTCAACTGAGCTTTCGAGACACAAAGTTTGGCTTCAACCATTCTCAATGTCAAGTCATCGCTCACTGGGAGCCAGTGTGCAGCCAGGCACGAGTTGAAGTATTTGCTGAGTAAGTAGAGAGAAACAAAGAAAGAAACACGAAGTGGTCAGGTCACCTGAACAATATTTTGTTTACTGTTGTGAAGCCCAAATACAGGGCCTGTGCTGGAGTGAATTTAAAAAATTCATTGGGTAGCCAATAGCCAAGCTGGATGTTATAACACTCTTCGATCAATGAAGAGTCTTGAAGGCGCCATTGTCAGAGTCAATGTTTCTCTGAACTTTCCTCGGATACTCAATCCTACACAATTCCTCCTTTCTGTATCCTCACTTCAACGCCCTTTACATCTCATACTTTCCCAGTGTGTTAAACCCTTTCTTCATTCAGTCTTTCCTCCTTCTAACAATCAAATGCCTTTCAAATCCCAGCTGGTGTCAACGTTTACTTGCTTAATGTAACTGCCGTCGAATTGTGCACAACCTTTGTGCTGTCCTGATCTTTGACCCTTCACCTGGTCTCTTCAATAAGATTGGAGAGCTATTTTTCCACACTTCTTTGCATTTTTTCTGTGTATTCTCATCGATGAATAACAATTCTCCTGTCAAGTGATGACATTTGTAAGTAGCACTTGCTCTAGGGAAAAAATTCCATTCTTATCTCCAATTATTTTCACCCTTCCACCAGTGACATTTTTCCCACAGAGATTCAGTGAGCACCCTGGGACCCAGTCGGTCAGCCCAGAGGATTGGAAAGAGCGGAGTGTGGAACGGCTGGGCACATGAGAACATGATGACTAGGAACGTGATGTGGTGGGAGCGTGTGAATGATTCCTGGGAGGTGAGCAGAGCAGAACTGTTGGAAAAGAGCTCAGGAATCATAGAATCAAAGAATACCGACAGTGCAGAAGGAGGCCATTCGGCCCATCGAGTCTGCACCAACCCTCCAAAAGGGCACCCTACCCAGGAATAAACTACCTTTGTTGGAAGTCCTTGTTGTCGGCGATTTAGGGAACCCACAACCTGGTGTCAGTAACTACCAGCGCGGCACAAGATCTTGGCCGTATCGACCCATTTGTCTTTGATGGACATATTGTGGACAGTTTTGAAAAGTTCTGGAAGGGGTGGCGTATTTACTGCGGTGCTACGACAAGTCGAAAAAGGTACTGCCTTTTACCCTATTAAACTTCGCAGGCCCTAAGGCCATCAAAATATTCGAGTTGTTATTCCAGACAGAGGAGGATAAAGAGGACCCCTAGATAATCCTACAGTTCAAAAACATCTGTCTCCTGGTAAAAAACATAAACCTCAATAGACGTGCATTCACTTCAACCAACTGCAGAGCAAATGAGTCAATACAATCTTACGCTGCCACTCTAAAAATATTGGCAAGGAGATGTGCATTCGGAACTCTCATTGAAGACCTAATCGGGGATCGAGTAGTTTGTGGAATATATAATAATTTAGTCCGCAAGCAGCTGTTATGAGAAAAAGTTTTAACGTTACAAACAGCCATCATTATCTCTATGTCAAACAAACAATCTGAGAAATGATGCAGATGTTTTAGGTGGGAAACCAAAGTGTTATAACCTGCCCGGATCCTACTGGCTGGGGACAATACCCCATGTTACTTGAGGAATATGAGCTCCCACAATGGGGGGGGGCAATCATTAGCAGTACAGCTGTATAAATAGAGCTGGCCAGTGTGGTACCAGCTAGAGAGGGAACCAGTAATGAACTACTGGCCCTGTGTACATATTCTTGTATATCGTTACTTTCTGCTTTACTCTACAACCCCGTGCTGGATTCTTCTTGGCCCTCACAAAACCAAGGGGTTCAAAGTACACAGGGCGCCCTGCTCAAACTGCAGCAGCCAGCACCCACAGAATAGAACAGCTTGATTTCAGGTGAAGGAGCTGCGCTCCGAAAGCTAGTGATTCCAAATAAACCAGTTGGGCTTTAACCTGGTGTTGTAAGACGTCTTACTGTGCCCACCCCAGTCCACCGCCGGCATCTCCACATCATGTCTTATATGTAATTAGGCAAAGTTCTTTCTCAATGTTACACTTGTGATTATAACTACAGTGAGACAAAACTTAAAGGTTGCATTCATCCAAAGTTGCCTTTGTTTCTCTTCCTAAAACTTCTGTTGAGCTGGTAGTTTCCATTCCTCAGTACCCTCATCCAACAATAACTAAAATCTACACCGTGAGTAGAACAAAAAGGAATCCCAACTGTCCCACGTTGAACAACTAGAAAAGACAGACTTTTCTATCACTACAATGTGACGAATATCAGCACTCCTGAACAGAAATTGACAACCCTGTTTCAATGGCAGGAGGGGCAATATCCGCAGGACACGGTGGCACAGTGGTTAGCACTGCTGTCTCACAGCACCAGGGTCCCAAGTTCATTTCCAACCTCGGGTCACTGCCTGTGTGGAGTTTGCACTTTCTCCCCGTGTCTGCGTGGGTTTCCTCCGGGCGCTCCGGTTTTAAATTTCATAGGATTTACAGTGCAGAAGGAGGCCATTCGGCCCATCGTGTCTGCACCGACTCTTGGAATGAGCACCCTACCCAAGGTCCACACCTCCACCCTATCCCCATAACCCAGTAACTCCACCCAACACTAAGGGCAATTTTGGTCAATAAGGACAATTTATCATGGCCAATCCACCTAACCTGCACATCTTTGGACTGTGGGAGGAAACCGGAGCACCCGGAGGAAACCCACGCAGACACGGGGAGGATGTGCAGACTCCGCACAGACAGTGACCCAAGCCGGAATCAAACCTGGGACCCTGGAGCTGTGAAGCAATTGTGCTATCCACAATGCTACCGTGCTGCCGAATTACTCAAGGCCTCGCAGAAGTAGACATGGAAAAAGCTACTTGGGGGTAGCTGTATTTCAAAGATACGTCACATCAGGGACGTGAGCACACATTGATGGGAGCAACCAACTCCCTTCGAAAGAGGAGCTGTTTGCTCTGTTTTGTGTTTTTGTCCCCATTCATGTCTTTGTTACCTTCAGCTTTTTACCAATTGTGAAGCAATTGTGCTATCCACAATGCTACCGTGCTGCCCTCAACAGCTAGGGCCTCTTGCTCAGGTACACCTTCAAGTTAGGGTGAGCACAACAGACGTATGCAAATTGCTCCCGCAACAGCCAAACAGCAACTCCGCTCTACTGCCCTCTGCTGGATGCTTGACTTCACTTGAACAGCTAGGGTCTCTTGCTCAGGTACACCTTCAAGTTAGGGTGAGCACAACAGACGTATGCAAATTGCCACTGCAACAGCCAATCAGCAGCTCCGCTCTACTGCCCTCTGCTGGATGCTTGTCTTCACTTGAACAGCTAGGGTCTCTTGCTCAGGTACACCTTCAAGTTAGGGTGAGCACAACAGACGTATGCAAAGTGCCCCCACAACAGCCAATCAGCAGCTCCGCTCTACTGCCCTCTGCTGGAGGTTTCCTCCCACAGTCCAAAGATGTGCAGATTAGCTGGATTGGCCATGCTAAATTGCCCCTGCGTGGGGATAGGGCACGGGAGTGGGCCTAGAAGGGGTGCTCTTTCAGAGGGTCGGAGCAGACTCAATGGGCCAAATGGCCTCTTTCTGCAACGTAGGAATTCTATGACATAACTCGGATTGGCACATGGGTAAACACAATTTTTACACAGCGAGTTATTGTGATCTGCGATGCTCTGTCTGAAAGGGCCAGTGTGGCAGACTAAGTAGTGACTTTCAAAAGGGAATGGGGCTAATAATTATACAGGAAAGATCTGGGAAGCTGTGGGGAAAGAACAAGGGAATAGGACTATTTGGGTAGCTCTTTCAACGCACCAGCATGTGTACGATGGGCAGAATGGTATCCTCTGTGCTGTACATTTCTATATCTTCATGTATGAACAGGTGGCTTCTCTGTGCCCAGGTAGAGAGTGGTGTAGTGCCAGCACTGTAACTTGGTGCTGTGACTGGCAACAATGGTGAACTAGGTATCACTGTTTAGAATTAAAACTCTACTAAATTTGTTTTAATTATCCGATGACAAACACTAACACTGGAACATCAGTACCATCTGCAATGTGTCCACCTGCCTTTGGCTTAATGTCTTTTTCTGACAGGCAGGTTCTCAGACAATGTAGGCACCCCTTTGGCAGCCTGGACTATGCACTCAGCTTCTGAAGTGGTTTTAGGACAGTTCTGATAAAGGGTCATCGATCTGAAATATTGGACGTGATTTAACTGCACTGTCACACCCGAGTCAGTGTTGGGATAAGGGCGTTGAATTTCGGGAGAGGTCTGGATCGAGATTTGCGACGCTGGAGACGCCTCGCAAGATTTAACAGAGTCTCACAAGACGTCATGATCTGGATATTGCTCTATGCGTTCACGGGATTCTCCCGACACCAGGACCCAACGGCTACGTCTGCGAGACCTCGCCAGTACAGGTACCTTGAGTACAGGTATCCACAAACATGGACCGGTCCTGATGGCACCTGAGGGGGTCTCCCAGGCCATTGGAGACCCCCAGGTGGTTGGGAACAGGGCAAGATGGTACCCTGGCAAGGTGCTGCAGCCACCGAGAAACACCCAACCAAACTGCCCTGTGGTAATACCAGGTATTGCGGTACCAGAGAGAGGAATAACCATTGGCTAGACCGCGGGGTCTACCATTGGGCAATGTACATAGCCCCGCCCTGAGAGGCGGGGTATAAGAACCAATGCCATCCCAGCAGCCTTCACTTCTGTAACTTCGCTGCTGGGTACAGTTCTATCTGATTAACGCTGAATCGATATGACTCCACGTGGACTCAAGCGTATTGATTGCGTATCACGCCCAAAACTGGACCGAGATTTTTTTTTCCAGTTGAATCATGCCCGTTAACCCTGTACCTTTCCCCCCAGATGCTGCCTGACCTGCTTAGACATTCCAGCATTTTCTGTTTTTATTTCAGATTTCCAGTAGCCAGTGCTAATGCCAGGAAGTTAAACCATTAGAAAGCATTGGGTCATTCTCAGCTGGACACCAGGCCTTAGGAAGGCCACGGTGGCTTTGGAGATGATACAGAATAGATTTAGCAGTGCGGTTCTGGGGACAAAGGATTAGTTACTTTAGAGACTGGAGAAGCTGGGATTGTTTTCCTTCGAGCCGAGGATTTGATGAAGGTGTTCAAAATAATGATGGGGTTAGAACAAAGAACAAAGAACAAAGAAATGTACAGCACAGGAACAGGCCCTTCGGCCCTCCAAGCCCGTGCCGACCATGCTGCCCGTCTAAACTAAAATCTTCTACACTTCCGGGGTCCGTATCCCTCTATTCCCATCCTATTCATGTATTTGTCAAGATGCCCCTTAAACGTCACTATCGTCCCTGCTTCCACCACCTCCTCCGGTAGCGAGTTCCAGGCACCCACTCCCCTCTGTGTAAAAAAATCTTGCCTCGTACATCTCCTCTAAACCTTGCCCCTCGCACCTTAAACCTATGCCCCCTAGTAATTGACCCCTCTACCCTGGGGAAAAGCCTCTGACTATCCACTCTGTCTATGCCCCTCATAATTTTGTAGACCTCTATCAGGTCGCCCCTCAACCTCCGTCGTTCCAGTAAGAACAAACTGAGTTTAGGTAGAATAAATAGAAGAGGAACTGCTTCTGGTGGTGGAGGGCTTAAGAAGCAAGTGGCACAGATTTAAGGTGATTGGTCAAAGAATCCTGGATGTTTTAAAACATACGAACATAGGAACGAGGAACAGGAGTAGGCCATTCGGCCCCTCGAGCCTGCTCCACCATTCAATAAGATCATGGCTGATCTGATTGTAACCTCAACCCCACATTCCCGCTGACCCCGATAACCTTTCACCCCCCCCCCCCTTGTTAATCAAGAATCTATCTCGCTTTGCCTTAAAAAGATTCAAAGATTCGACTTCCACTGCCTTTTGAGGAAGAGAGTTCCAGAGACTCACCCCCCTCGGAGAGAAAAATATTCTCCTCATCTCGGTCTTAAATGGGTGACCCCTTATTTTTAAACAGCGACCCCTAGTTCTAGATTCTCCCACAAGAGGGAACATCCTCTCCACATCCAGCCAATACCCCTCAGGTCTTTAAAAAAATACATCTTACGACTGTGGAGCCTATTTCGTTGAACAGCCGCCTGAATGACACTATCGCTATCATACATAATATCCCAACTTGAGGAAAAAAAATCGGCGAGTGGTTAAGATTTACGATACACTTCCCGAGTGTGTGGTGGAGGCAGATTCAATAGTAGCTTTCAAAAGTGAATGGGGGAAGTATTTGAAGGGGAAAAAAAGAACGACAGGGATATGTGGCAAGAGCGGGAATGGGACAAACCAGAATGCTCTTAATAATAATAATCCTTATTATTGTCACAAGTCGGCTTACATTAACACTGCAATGAGGTTACTGTGAAAATCCCCTCGTCGCCACACTCCGGCGCCTGTTCGGGTGCACAGAGGGAGAATTCAGAATGCCCAATTCACCTAACAGCACCTCTTTGGGGACTTGTGGGAGGAAACCGGAGCACCCGGAGGAAACTCACGCAAACGTGGGTGTGAAGTAATATGTGTTACTTATTTGTTTACGCCGAGACGTTCTTAAACTTGATGATGATGAATACTCAAAGTCGTCCAGAGAAGACATATAATTTATTGAGTAATTAATCAATTAACTTGTGAGTTTAATTCTTTAATACTTTTACTAGCTATTAAATTAAACAAGATAGAACTAGATTAAACTGTGAATATTTATACTTGCACTCCGAGCTAACTCTATACCTCTGTTCTCTAGTCACAACACACCGAAGAGAGCGGGAAACAGATTGAGCCTGTTTTGTGATCATTTAACTGTAATGACTACACATTAACCCCTTATGTATATACATATACAGAGGTCAGTACAATGGGGAGAACGTGCGGACTCCGCACAGGCAGTGACCCAAGCTTGGAATTGAACCTGGGTCCCTGCTGCTGTGAAACAACAGTGCTAACCACTGTGCTACCGTGCCGCTCTTCAAAGAGTCGGTGCCGAACTAATGGGCCAAGTGTACTCCATGTTTACTGGGGCTGGTTCAGCACAGTGGGTGAAGACAGCTGGCTTGTAATGCAAAACAAGACCAGCAGCACGGGTTCAATTCCCGTACCGGCCTCCCCGAACAGGCGCCGGAATGTGGGGACTAGGGGCTTTTCACAGTAACTTCATTTGAAGCCGACTTGTGACAATGAGCGCTTATTATTATTATTCTATGATTCTGGACTGGCAATCTGACATAGTTAAAATGTGACGCCATGTTTCTGCTGGGCATAATCAAAGAGGAAGTTTACACATTATTAAAGATTCAGTTGGTGAGTTGAGTTGGTACTAGTGTCACGGTCATTAAGCGGGGAACATTGCTACCTTTCACTCACAGGAAACATACATACACAGTTTTTTCCTCCAAGTCCGTTTCCTATTTTTTTGGCAAGCTTCTTTTTGTAAAATTAATGTTTCATTTACCCGTCTAATCTGTCCTTTGACAGCCAGATCCACTAATCCGTGTTGTTTCAGCCTCATTGTCTGGGACACACACAGCAGTTCAGCTCGTTCCAAGAGTTAGTGGATGTTTTAAGTGGCCAAGTGTTTGGCTGCTGATGGAGGTCAGCCAGGCCAAGGAACAGACCTCCTGTCTGATGTGTGCTGTCAGCAGATCGGGGGCTCCCCTGAGAGGGGGAGGCCTCCCGTCCGCTATTGGATTCGCAACCCAGCCCGCCCCCTCACCGCGTCCCTTCCCCCTGCACTCCCCTCAGTCTACAACTTCCCCCACTCCCCTCCTTCCCCGCCTCTCCCCACATGCGCCCTTCCCATCCCCTCCTCCATCCACATTCCCCTCCCACTCCGACTCCTCCCCCCTCCCACCACATCTCAATTCATAACCGCCCACCGCCCCAACCTCTCCTTCCACCCCTCCGCCGCTCCCCACCACAATTTCCCCCTCTCCAACAGCTTTCTACCCACAACCTCATTCTTCCCAATTCGCCTGCGCCCCTTTCTCACCCTTCCCCATTCCCAAATCTCCAAATGTCCCCCCCTCTCCCGAACAACCCGAACCACTTGCCAGACCGTTCTCCCCTACCCCACCCCCGTACCCTCCTCATCGACAACCTCCGTCTGCCTCCTTCTCCCCCCCCCCCCCCCCCCCCCCCCCGCTCCCCTCTGCCTCTCCATCTACAATCTCCCTCTTTTCCTCCCACCGCTCTGTCCACAAAATGGCTGCCCTCCCACGCCACCTGGAAGTTCACTGGCTCAGCTTTTCTTTTGTTGGGGAAACCAAGTGCTGTTGGCTTGGTGTTCCTCTGAGGTGCTGTCCGGAAGTGAGCCAGTGCGTGCGACAGTGAGCGTGACTGTCAGTGTGTGTGGCTGAGTGAAAGTGTGGCTGTCTGTGTGTCTGCCTGTTCGAGCGTGAGCCACCTGTGTGTGTGAGTGGCTCTGTGCTTCTACATTTCCTTTTTCCTGCTCCGCAGTTAAATGGATGGACACTGTTCCGACCATCTGTGCTGTCTTCCTAACTGGAAAACTAACCTGACTGGATTGCTTCCTCTCATGCTCGGGGTCCGAGTCTTTTCAAGAAGGCCTCAAGAGTCTCAGCTGCTTCAGTCAGGCAGTTCCCATAGAAACATAGAAAATAGGAGCAGGAGGAGGCCATTCGGCCCTTCGGGCCCGCTCCGCCATTCAGTATGATCGTGGCTGATCATCCAAACTAGGAACCAGTTCCCGCTTTTCCTTCTATCCTTTGATCCTCTTTCCCACGAGTGTGATATCTAACTACTTCTTGAAAACATAAAGGGCGCGATCCAACCGCCACCCCTGCGTCCAAAACGCAGCTCGCCCGCGGCGCAACGTGGCCACGAGAAGTCGGGTGACCCCTGCTCCTGGAATCTACCCAGTTCGCAACGTCTTGCGAGACCTAAGGCAATCTTGCGCGACGTTGCAATGTGAATCTTGCCCATTGTGGGCAGAATCACGTTTTAACAAATCTGCATATCAAAGCGGGACAGCTCGTCTCACGTTAATGTGCAGATTCCGGAGTTACCCGAGGCGTGGGATCAATCTCCTTCGCCTTTGAGAGTTCGGGCGGGCGTCGTTCAGTACTGGTCTCTGCAAACGGGTACTGGATAGAACGGCACTCGTGGGGGTCCCCCAGGGGAGATGCATGCCCTGTGGGCAGGGTGGTACCCTGGCAGTGCCACCTGAGTGCCAGTCTGGCACTGCCAAGGTGCACAGGTGGCACTGCCAAGGTGCACAGGTGGCACTGCCAATGTGCCAAGCATTTTATGTGCGCCAGTGATTGGGCTGAAGGTGTCCTGTGTGGGCATTTCAGGGTGCAGGGGGGCCAGGGACCCTCCCATGGTGCGTTGGGGCTTGGTGGGCGGGGGGGGGTCAGGGATCACATCAGGGGCCTCCCAATCTCTTGCTGCACTGGGGTGACATGCGGCCTCGTTCCCTGCTGATGCCCCTTATCGAACATGGCATTTTATCGCCATGTGTTTCTCAGTGCTGCGACACACTCACTATTAGACTTTGTTCCCTTTTAGTTAAAATGTTTTGGCCTCATCTATTTCCTGTGGTAGCGAATTTCACAGGCTCACCACTATCTGGATGAAAACATTTCTCCTCAGCTCAGGACTAAATGGTTTACCCCCTCTCCTTAGACTGTGACCCCTGGTTCTGGACTCCCTCGCCATCGGGCTAGTTTAGCTCACTGGGCTAAATCGTTGGCTTTTAAAGCAGACCAAGGCAGGCCAGCAGTACGGTTCGATTCCCGTACCAGCCTCCCCGAACAGGCGGCGGAATGTGGCGACTAGAGGCTTTTCACAGTGTAGCGCACAAAGACTCACGAGAGATGAAGTCGATGAGGCTTTATTAAGCGTGACTTGTTCCCCGCAGTTCAGCAACAGACTGGCCTGCGGGGGAGAACTCCTGGTTCTTATACTCCGCCTTCAGGGCGGAGCTAGAGATCAACAGCCAGCCAGGACCCGGGATCTGTCAGCCAATGACATCACGGCTTCACAGTCCCACATGACCCCTAATGCATACTACCACATTCACCCCTTGTTAAAAATGAACCCGGCGGGGTGGTGCTTCGCATGGTGGTAGGGGTTTACAAGGCTGGTCCTGGGAGGAAAAAAAATTTTTGCATGTCATTACAGTGCCCTACACTGGGCTATGTACAGGGCTTTTTGTTTTGAACGATTTACAGTATTCGTAAGAGGGAAAAAGGGAAAAAAATTCTCGTTAAAGTCCACAACATTCTAGTGTTACACCGATGCCACAAGTCGGTTGGGCGGTCTGGTCGTCCTTGTCGATCGCCTCAGCCCCGGTGGTGGTGGTGCTTGTTCCAGTGTTGTCGCCTCCGGGAGCTTTACGGTTTCTGCTTCAGCTTCACTTCTGGTCGGACCTGGGAGGAGGACCGATCCTCCCGGGAAGGGGGCTGTCGCGGGTGCGCCGGTGGCAGGGAGGGGGTGATTGGTGTCGGGGGGGGGGGGGGTGTGCGTGTTGCCGGAGGCGTCGCTCTCGACCTGGAAGGGGAGGGACTCGTCGATGGCGCGCATCGTGGCCTTTGCGATATCCGCTTTGATGCGGCTGAAGGCCTGGCAAGCCTCTGTCGACAGAGGGAAGGTCGTGGTCTGTATTAGGGGGCGGGCCTTGTCTGCGTACTGGGGGACCCACTGGGCGTAATATGAAAAGAACCCCAGGCAGCGTTTTAGGGCTTTTGAGCAGTGAGGGGGGGGAAATTCCATGAGGGGGCGCATACGTTCGGGGTCGGGGCCTATTATCCCATTGCGCACTACGTAGCCCAAGATGGCTAGCCGGTTTGTGCTAAAAACGCACTTGTCCTCGTTGTATGTGAGGTTCAAGGCTTTAGCGGTCTGGAGGAATTTTTGGAGGTTGGCGTCGTGGTCCTGCTGATCGTGGCCGCAGGTGGTTACGTTGTCGAGATACGGGAACGTGGCCTGCAACACGTGTTGATCAACCATTCGGTCCATCTCTCGTTGGAAGACCGAGACCCCGTTTGTGACGCCAAATGGGACCCTTAGGAAGTGGTATAATCGCCCGTCTGCCTCGAAGGCTGTGTACTTGCGGTCACTTGGGCGGATGGGGAGCTGATGGTAGGCGGACTTGAGGTCCACGGTGGAGAAGACCTTATATTGGGCAATCCGATTGACCATGTCGGATATGCGGGGGAGAGGGTACGCATCTAGCTGTGTGTACCTGTTGATGGTCTGACTATAGTCTATGACCATCCTTTGCTTCTCCCCTGTCTTTACTACTACCACCTGTGCTCTCCAGGGACTATTGCTGGCCTGGATTATGCCTTCCTTCAGTAGCCGCTGGACTTTGGACCGAATGAATGTCCGGTCCTGGGCGGGTTTTTAATCCGGGGTGAGGTTTGCAAACAAGGATGGGGGCTCAACCTTGAGGGTTGCGAGGCCGCAGATAGTGAGTGGGGGTATTGGGCCGCCGAATTGGAAGGTTAGGCTCTGCAGATTGCACTGGAAGTCTAATCCCAGTAATGTGGGCGTGCAGAGTTGGGGAAGGACGTAGAGCCTGTAGTTTTTAAACTCCCTCCCTTGCACCGTTAGGGTCACTATGCAGAAGCCTTTGATCTGTACGGAGTGGGATCCTGCAGCTAGGGAAATCTTTTGCGCACGCGTCTTACCGTGTCGGGGTGGATGAAGCTTTCTGTGCTCCCGGAGTCGACCAGGCATGGTGTCTCGTGCCCGTTGATCAGCACCGTTGTTGTCATCGTCTGGAGCGTCCGGGGCCGTGCTTGGTCCAGCGTCATTGAGGCCAGACGTGGTCGTAGTGCTTCAGCGTCTTCCTCAAACCCCGTTGAGCCGTCGATGCTGGAGTCCATTGTTGCCGTCCAAGATGGCGACGGGGGTGGACAAAATAGCCGCCCCCATGCGTCGCACAGGGCTGGGGGGTCCCAAGATGGCGGCGCCCCTCCTCCCCTCGTGGTGGCCGGGACCCAAAATGGCGGCGCCTGCGGGTCGCACATGGGGCGCTGGGGGGGTTGGGGAGCGTTTGAAACGCGCAGGACTCCTTGTTCTCCGGGGACAGCGGTGGCCGGGACCCAAAATGGCTGCGCCTGCGGGTCGTACATGGGGCGCTGGGGGGGTTGGGGAGCGTTAGAAACGCGCAGGACTCCTTCTTCTCCGGGGACAGCGGCGACCTCCCGGGACCGGCACACAGCCGCGAAATGGCCCTTTTCCCCGCAGCTCTTGCAAATCGCTGCGCAGGCCGGGCAGCGCTGCCGGGGGTGTTTCGCCTGGCCGCAGAAATAGCAGCGGGCCCCCCCGGGACGACTTGGCGTCTGAACCGCGCAAGCCTGGGGGGGGGGGGTTTGTCGCGACGGGGGTCCACGGAGCCCAAGAGGCTGCCGCGCGGTCGGGGCCGTACGCGTGGGCGTTTTGCGCGGCCACATCTAGGGAGGCTGCAAGGGCCCGTGCCTCTGAGAGTCCCAGCGACTCTTTTTCTAAAAGTCTTTGGCGGATTTGGGGAGAGTTCATACCTGCCACAAAAGCATCGTGAATTAACATGTCCGTGTGTTCAATCGCGTTTACCGGCGGGCAGCTGCAGGCCCGTCCCAAAATTGGCAGCGCGGCGTAGAATTCGTCTAGCGATTCTCCGGGACTTTGCCGTCTCATTGCGAGTTGGTAGCGTGCGTAGATCTGGTTCACTGGGCGAACATAGATGCTCTTTAGTGCTGCGAACGCCGTCTGGAAATCCTCTGCGTCTTCTATGAGAGGGAAAATTTCCGGGCTTACCCTCGAGTGCAGGACCTGTAGTTTCTGGTCTTCTGTGACCCGGCCGGGGGCCGTTCGGAGGTATGCTTCGAAACAAGTCTGCCAGTGTTTAAAAACTGCTGCTGAGTTCACTGCGTGGGGGCTGATCCTCAGGCATTCTGGGATGATCCTGAGCTCCATAGTCCTTTAAGCACGCTTAATAAATTGTAGCGCACAAAGACTCACGAGAGACGAATAGAGATGAAGTCGATGAGGCTTTATTAAGCGTGACTTGTTCCCCGCAGTTCAGCAACAGACTGGCCTGCGGGGGAGAACTCCTGGTTCTTATACTCCGCCTTCAGGGCGGAGCTAGAGATCAACAGCCAGCCAGGAACCGGGATCTGTCAGCCAATGACATCACGGCTTCACAGTCCCACATGACCCCTAATGCATACTACCACACACAGTAACTTCATTGAAGCATACTCGTGAAATAAGCGATTTTCATTTCATTTCATTTCTTCGGGAACATCCTTCCTGCATCTACCCTGTCTAATCGTGTTAGAACTTCATAGAATTTACAGTGCAGGAGGCCATTCAGCCCATCGAGTCTGCACCGGCTCTTGGAAAGAGAACCCTACCCAAGGTCAACACCTCCACCCTATCCCCATAACCCAGTAACCCCACCCGACACTAAGGGCAATTTTGGACACTCAGGGCAATTTATCATGGCCAATCCACCTAACCTGCACATCTTTGGACTGTGGGAGGAAACCGGAGCACCCGGGGTAAACCCACGCACTCACGGGGAGAACGTGCAGACTCCGCACAGACAGTGACCCAAGCCGGAATCGAACCTGGGATCCTGGAGCTGTGAAGCAATTGTGCTATCCACAATGCTACCGTGCTGCCGAATGACTCAAGGCCTCGCAGAAGTAGACATGGAAAAAGCTACTTGGGGGTAGCTGTACTTCAAAGATACGTCACATCAAGGACGTGAGCACACATTGATGGGAGCAACCAACTCCCTTCGAAAGAGGAGCTGTTTGCTCTGTTTTGTGTTTTTGTCCCCATTCATGTCTCTGTTACCTTCAGCTTTTTACCAATGTTCATCTGGCCATCCTGTTGCTCTTTTTAACCTTAGTCTATTTGCTCTGTCTACGTCACCTTTGCTCACGAGTCGCCAGGTATCTTTATGATACCGCCACGTGGTTCAAGTTCATGTTATGATTAATAATACAGCACACCGCTTAGTAAGGATTAAAACAACGGTCATTTATTATATACAACAAGCAATATTAATACCCGAATACTACTATTTATATAATAAACCTATCACTACTGGCCAATACTTAACTTTAGGAAGAGCCCACCAGGTCAGGGAAACGAATGGCTTGTCCAATCAAATCTGGCCCACGGGATTCAAAAGGCTGCTACAGGTCGGTGGCTAGGTGTCTCTACCGGATAGCGATCGCTGGATTCAAACTTACTGTTGCCGGTGTCTGGTCTTGCGAAGGTCTCGAGCAGGCGAAGAGGAGAGAGAGAGAGATCTGAACTTGGACCCTCACTTTTATAGGGCCCAGGGGCTTCCCGCCTCCCGGGGCGGCCCTTGACCCTGAGTCCCAAGTGATTGGATCTGTCCCCAATCTCTGGGGTCGATGTGTCCAATGGTGAGGCGATTCCTCGATCGGGGGGTGGTCGCTCACCTGTCTTTGTTTCGGCCACTGCAGGCGCCGACAGGTCTGGCCCGGTATTCAATTGCTAATATGTTGCAATTGTTCCCGGGGATAGCCGACTTACTGTGGATGTCTGAATAGATGGGCTGCAAACAGTCCTGAATGCAACTGCAAATACCTGGGTTGATGGGCTGTTGATAGCCCTGAGTATCGATCTGGGCTACCTTCCCAGAGCCGAATATGCAAAACTGTCTGCAGCTGCCTGCTTGTGTCTTCTTGGCTGCTTTTCCCAGCAGTCTTTCGGGTTAGCCGTTTTAAACTGGGTTTTGGCCAGATTAATCGGGACGCAGCCATTTTACATGGCTACAATCCTCCCACCTCTTACCCTCTAAATTTCAGCTCAACCTAAACTCTGCCCATGTCTTAACTTGGCCAGAAACTCCTGATCATTCATCACACTGGTGCTCACTGATCTCCATTGGCTCCTGATCTGGCAATGCCCTCATTTTAAAATTCACATCCTCTTATTCGACTCCCCCCCTGGCCTCACCACTCCCCATCTTTGTAACATCCAACAGCCCAACAATCCTCAGAGATCCCTGCGTCCTTCTAATTTCCAAATCCCCATCCTGTCAGTGTTAGGATCCTTGATGAGAACCCAACTATTTGCAATTTACAAAACTGTGAGGAACTTCACCCCAGGAGTTAGGACTCTGACCAATAGGTAGCTTTTATGTGAAAATATACTTTAATTTAAACACAGAATTAGCCACATTAGCAACAGGGGGTTGGTTTAGCACAGGGCTAACAAGCTGGCTTTTAAAGCAGACCAAGGCAGGCCAGCAGCACGGTTCACTTCCCGTACCAGCCTCCACGAACAGGCGCCGGAATGTGGCGACTAGGGGCTTTTCACAGTAACTTCATTTGAAGCCTACTTGTGACAATAAGCAATTTTCATTTCATTTCATTTCATTCACAAAGAAATAACTTTACAGATAACAGTTACAACAGTTCTTAAGTAAAAATAAAAGTTTTAACTTACTCCCTACACCTGCCACTATACATATTCCAATTAAGCAAACCAGTATAGTTCAAATGCCACTTATAAATAAAGTGAGCAATCAGGTTTACCTGGGTTTTTTTCTGTGAAGGCCCTGAGAACCTTTCAACCTTTCAGGAGAAAACTGAAAGACTTTTCTTGACCGACTAAAATCTGATGGCAAATTGAAACTACAGAGAGACCTGGCTCCTCCCCTTAATTACAACATCGGTACCCAAAGCATAAGGCATTCTTCTGTTTCCTCCGACAAGATGTGCCATGACCTGGTTAGCCAGGACCAAATACAATATCTCTCATAAATTATCTACATCCCAGGACCTCAAAACAAAAACAATATTCCATTAGCCACCAATCTGTAAAAAGTAAATGTTTCTCAAATCTATCAACAGAACATTCCCCCTGCCAAATCAGGATTACCTTATTCCTATGACCCCTTAATAGCAGCTTCAGAAGACATACTCTGCGGGATCTCCGTCGGCGGGATCCTCTGTCCTGAAACCCAGCACTTTTATTTTTGGAAAATATTTTATTGAGGCATTTATATATTCACACAACAAACATAATCTCAAATCAAAACTAGCCAACAGGGCTGCGAATTACAAACTCAACAAAATACCCCCCTCCCCCCCCCCCATCTCGCCCCCCCCCCCCACTTCCCAACTCCCCTGCCTCCCCATTTTAAACCCCCCTCCCCCTTCCCCACACTGCTGACATCTTAACTTTTCTCAAAGAAGTCAATAAACAGCTGCACCTCTGGGCAAACCCCTCAAGTCCCTCCATACAACATTATACGTCTCCGGGTTACCAGGGAGGCAAAGGCCAAGACATCGGCCTCTCTCGCCCCCTGGACTCCTGGGTCTTCTGACACTCCGAAGATCGCCACTTCTGAACTCGGGACCACCTTCACCTTCTGGACCTCAGACATAACGTTGGCTAACCCCTGCCAGAAACCCCCAAGCTTCGGGCATCCCCAAAACATGTGGACATAATTCACAGGCCCACCCGCACACCGCCCCCACCTACCTTCCACCCCTTCCAAAAAAACCTGCTCATTCCAGCCACAGTCATTTGTGCCCTGTGAACCACCTTAAACTGAATAAGGCTTTAGTGCACGGCGACGATGCATTCACCCTCCTCAGGGCCTCCTCCCACAGCCCAGCCTCCAACTCCCTACCCAACTCTTCCTCCCACTGGCGCTTCACTGCCCCTATCGGGGTTCCTTCCCAATCCATCAGCCCCTTGTAAATTTCCAACATCATCCCCTCCCCTACCCCTGTTCTTGACACCACCTTGTCCTGCAGCTCCTGGGGCGGCAGGTGAGGAAAGGATGGTAGCTGCCTCCGAACAGAGTCCCTCCCCTGTAAAAACCCATTCCCGACGGGCAGCTCAAATTCCTCCTCCAACTCCTCCAAGCTTGGAAAGCTGCCTCAATGAACAGTTCCCCAAACCGCTCAATCCCCGCCTGATGACACCCCTGAAATCCCCCATCCAGCCCCCTGGGAACAAACCTGTGATTTCCACAAATCGGTGCCCAAACCGAGGCCACCTCTTGCCCCAGGTGCTGCCGCCTCTGTCCCCACACCCTCAGGGCCACCACCACCACTGGGCTTGTGGAAAACCCAGCACTTTGACAAAGCTTTTGACCACCTGTCCAAGTATCTCATTATGTGCCCTGCTGACTGTTTGACTCCTATGAAATGCCTTGAGATATTTGAATAAGCAAGTTACGGCAGCTATTGATGATACTGAGTGTTACAGCATCAAATTGAAAGTGGATGACAAACAATCCCTGATTCTGGACATCAATTAAAAAATGGGGTGGCACGGTGGCACAGTGGTTAGCGCTGCTGCCTCACAGCGCCAGGGACCTGGGTTCAATTCCGGCCTCGGGTGACCGTGTGGAGTTTGCACGTCCTCCCGTGTCTGCATGGGTTTCCTCCGGGTGCTCTGGTTTCCTCCCATAGTCCAAAGATGTGCAAGTTAGGTGGATTGGCCATGATAAATTGCCCCTTAGTGTCCAGGGATGTACAGGTTAGGTTATTAGGATAGGGCGGGGAAGTGGGTTTGGGTGGAGTGCTCTTTCAGAGGGTCGCTGCAGATTCGATGGGCCAAATGGCTTCCTTCTGCACTGTAGGGATTCTATGATTTGAAATCAGTGGTTGTTTCTTGGGAGGGGTATTCAGGGATACGGAAACAATGGGATTGAGTTACCTATCAGACACATCTGACTGGATGAGGAACAGGCTGGATGGGCTGAATGACCTGATCCTTTATCCCTCTGATTCAATCATCAACAAATAGTACTGAAAACCTGCCCTCAAACAACTCACTGGAGGAGGAGGCGGCTCCACAAATATCCCCGCCCTCAATGGTGGGGTAGGCTAAACCAGTGCGAATGGTAAGGCTGCAGCATTGACAACAACCTTCAGCTAGAAGTGCCGAGTGGATGATCCATCTCTGCCTCCTTCAGAAGTTCCCAGCATCGGGCAGCACAGTGGTTAGCACTACTGCCTCACGGCGCCGAGGTCCCAGGTTCAATCCCGGCTCTGGGTCACTGCCAGTGTGGAGTTTGCACATTCTCCCCGTGTTTGCGTGGGTTTCACCCCCACAACACAAAGATGTGCAGGGTAGGTGGAGTGGCCCACGTTAAATTGCCCCTTAATTGGAAAAAATGAATTGGGTACTCTAAATTTATTTTAAAAAATAAATTCCCAGCATCACAGATGTCAGTCTTCAGCCAATCCGATTCACCCCACGATACCAAGATATGGCTGGAGGGACTGGATATGGCAAAGGCCCCGACAATATTCCAGCAACAGTCCTGAAGACTTTTTCTCCAGAACTTGCCGCATCCCTAGCCAAGCTGTTCCAGTACAGCTACAACACTGGCATCTACCCAGCAATGTGAAAAATTGCCCAGGTGTGTCCTGTACACAAAAAACAGGACAAATAATAATAATCTTTATTAGTGTCACAAGTAGGCGTAGATTAACACTGCGGAGAAGTTACTGTGACAATCCCCTAGTACGCCTGTTTGGGTACACTGAGGGGGAATTCAGAATGCCCAATTCACCGAGCAGGCACGTCTTGGGAGGAAACCGGAGCACCCGGAGGAAACCCATGCAGACACGGGGAGAACGTGCAGACTCCGCACAGACAGTGACCCATGCTGGGAATCGAACCCGGGACCCTGGAGCTGTGCCAACCACTGTGCTTTCAACCCAGCCAATTACCACCCCATCATTCTGCTCACGATCATTGTTAAAGGGATGGAAAGTGCTACCGACAGTGCTGTCGAGCAACACTGACTCAGCAATAACCTGCCCTCTGGTGCTCAGTTTGGGGTCTGCCAGGGTCACTCAGCTTCTGACCTCATTACAACCTTGGTCCAAACATGGACAAAAGAGCTAAATGCCAGAGGTGAGGTGAGAGTGGCTGTTTTTCACATCAAGGCAGCATTTGACCGAGTGCGGCATCAAGGAGCCCCAGCTAAAGTGGAGTCAATGGGAATCAGGGGGAAAACTCCCCGCTGGTTGGAGTCTTACCCGGCACAAAGGAAGGTGGTTGTGGTTGTTGGAGGTCAGCCATCTCAGTCCCAGGACATCACTGCAGGGGTTCCTCAGGGTAGTGTGTTAGGCCCAGCCACCTTCAGCTGCTTCCTCAATGACTTTCCCTCCATTATAAGATCAGATATGGGGATGTTCACTGATGACTGCACAATGTTCAGCACCATTTGTGGCTCCTCAGACATTGAAGCATGTCCAAATGCAGAAAGGCAGCTTGGGCTGACAAGTGGTAAGTAACATTCGTGCCACAGAAGTGTCAGGCATTGACCACCTCCAACAAGAGAAAATCCAACCATCTCCCCTTGACATTCAATGGCATTACCGTCCCCCGCGAGCAACTTCCTGGAGCTACCATGAACCAAAAACTGAACTGGATTAGCCATATAAATACTGTGACTCCAAGAGTAGGTCAGAGGCTAGGAGTACTCGAAAAGCTCACTCTGTTTCTTTCGCCATAGATGCTGCCAAAACTGGTGAGTTTGGCCAGCATTTTCTGTTTTTATCAGATATAATGGGCGTGATTCTCCCAAAAGGAGACAAAGTCCCATAGCGAGCACATTTAGCCACGCGTCTCCTGGAGCTCACAGTGCCGATAAACATGTGACCATTCAACACGACTCGAATTGTGTAAGGGGGCCTCAGCGGGGAACACTGGGCCGAGGCTGCACGTTGCCCCGTTTTGCACACTGGGGAACCCTGCTGGCGAGGTCTCCCCAGTGCAGTGAGAGATCGGGGCGCCATTTTTAAATAGCGGCCCAATCTCCGAAGCCCCTGAAACGATCCCCTACATCCCCCACAAACCCCAATTCACTGTGGCATGGTCATCGCCCTCCCCTCCCCCAACACCCAGGCTGGGCAACCCCCCCCAGCCCAATCGCACACATGCAACAAATGTCAGCTTAGCACCTTGGCAGCGCCAAGCTGGCAGTGCCCATGCCAGGGAACCACCCTGACCAAAGGGCACGCAGCCGGGGGCCTCCGATCCACTGGGAGACCCCCGGCGGTTGAAGAAAGCAGTTCTCCACCCACTACCCTTTACAATGGCAGTTAGGGATGGGGCAGACTTCAAACATTAAATCTGCTTCTCTGTTCAAAGGTGCTGCCAGACCTGCTGAGGGTTTCCAGCATTTTCCCCTTAGCGCAGTGGCGGGGGGGGGTCAATAAGCAGGGGGCATAGACATAAGGTCAGGAGATTTAGAGGGAATTTGAGGAGCTCACTGCCTGAAAGGGAGGTAGAGGCAGGAGCCCTCACAACATTTAAGAAGCCTTTAGATGAGCAAGGCTACGGACCAAATGCTGGAAAATGCCATGAGAACAGATTGATGGCCGGCACAGACATGATGGGGCGATGGGCCTCTTTCTGTGCTGTAAACCTTAATGACTTATTTTCTGATTTGCTTTCTGTTATTGAACCTCTACACCCTAGTCAATAACTTCACTGGAAGTCATATGTAACCCATGTTTTCTGTCAAAGGGGCCTGAAGGTGAAATATTCCCCTGTCTGGTTATTTTTCAGATCCTAATGGATGTTACCCTTCAAAAGGTGGGTAGATAGAGTTGAGGTAAAGTTCAGCCAATGGGCGAACAGACTCAAAGGACTAAATGACCTTCTCTTCTCACGATTTTGCATGATTGATTTGACTATGTTTTTCTGTTTAACTCATTCATAGTTGAAAATTCCATAGTTGAATGTGGACATTGGTCCATTGTGCCTACAGCTGGCTCTTTCATGGAGTTTTCCAACTAGTCATACTAGATCATTTTGTACCCTAACTCTGCAAATTTATTCCCTTCAAATAGTTATCCAGGTCCATTTCGAAAGGTATTATTGAATCTGTTTCCACCCCAAGCGGCGCATTCCCGATCACAGTGGGTGGCGCGGTAGCACAGCGGTTAGCACTGTTGCTTCACAGCGGCAGGGTCCCAGGTTCGATTCCCGGCTTGGATTCACTGTCTGTGTAGAGTCTGCACGTTCTCCCCGCGACTGCCTGAGTTTCCTCCGGGTGCTCCGGTTTCCTCCCACAAGTCCCGAAAGACGTGCTTGTTAGGTGAATTGGACATTCTGAATTCTCCCTCTGTGTACCCAAACAGGCGCCGGAATGTGGCGACTAGGGGCTATTCACAGTAACTTCATTGCAGCGTTAATGTAAGGTCACTTGTGACAATAATAAAGATTATTATTAGTATTATTACAACCCCTCACTGCTTTCAAAAAATTCTCCCCACCTCCCCTCTGGTCCATTTACCAAGTTGCCATAAATCTGTGTCCCCTGGTTACGCACCTTCCTTTCGGTGGGAACAGTTTCTCCTCAGCGCAGAGCTCGTCTCAAGATGGCAGCAAAGCCATCCAGAGCCATTGGATGGAAGGTTTGGCAGAGCTTTGTGCCTGCATTCCCGATAGAAGCGCAGGACGCCACTCACCGCCCACAGGGCTGAAGAACTCACTGAGAGCACCGGGACACATCTCGGAGTACTCGCGAGGCTGGGGAGGGCGAAGTTCAACAGGACCTCACAGGTGGAATAAAGGGATGAAGATCCTTCGGGGGAAATGTCTGGTCAGAAATGTCAGGAGGGTTCTGAAGACAGAGGTTGCTGAGGAAACGAGGACCCAAGGGTGCGGACGTCGATGGCTGGAATTTCCCTGCCCCGCCGTGGAGAGACCCGCCACATGTCTATGACTTCAGCGCGACTGGAAGACGCACCCCCTGGGCGGGACTGGAAAATCTCACAATATCTCACAAGCGGCAATGAAATAGCTGGCAGAAAATCAGTTTTACATGGGATAATGGAGAAGCTATAAAACAAAGAATCCGCGTGCCTTGGAGGGCACGTCGAGGAATTGGCGGTGAAAAAGGTCACAGACAGAGCAAAACGGGAGATCGGATTCTGGAGTCATACAGCCAGGCCTTTTGGCCGATTTTGCCTCTGCTAGCTATTTAAAAGAATCCGCTATCTTGTTCCCACTCTGCTGTGCTGACCCCTCAAATGTGATTTGCAGTGGCGGGAGGATTGGTCAGCAGAGGGCACAGGTATTGGGAGGAGCGAGAGAATATTTCTGACTGGACCAGCTTCTCGGGTCTGCAATGCTCCTCCTGAAAGGTGCTGGAAGCAGATTCAAAGGAACCTTTCAAAATGAGATTAGATAAATATTTGAAAAGGAGAAAATTGAAGGGAGGAGCACGGTGGAGTGAGTGAAAGCTATTGACGTTCTTTTTCAGAGAGCTGCAACAGACAATGGGCCAAATGGCCTCCTTCTGTGCTGTATAATTCCAAAAACACATTCACAAGAGAGTGAGTGAGTGCTCCATTCTATCTAAAGTATAGTGCATCCCATGAGTCACTCTTAGTGCACACGCATCTGTCACAATAGCCATAACTGCGCAGTATGCTGGAGGGGCTGAATGGCGCACTTCTGGTTTTTTTACAGAATCCCTACAGTTCAGTAGAGTCCATTCGGCCCATCGAGTCTGTACCGGCCCTCAGAAAGAGCACCCCCACCTCGGCCCCGACTCCGCACAGACAGTCACCCAAGGCTGGAATTGAACCCGGGACCCTGGCGCTGTGAGGCAGCCGAGCTAACCACTGTGCTACCGTGCCTAAGCTCCATTTGCATGTGGTTAAGACTTGCCTGCTGCTCTTCCCTGCACCCCTGAACAGAGGTGTGTGTGTCTGACAGGAAAAGACGTGACGAAGAGATAAGGGATCCCCTCCCTCAACCATCTGCAGTGTGATAAGTGTGAATTTTCTGTGCGCAAAGCTGTGTGCTGCACTTACACAGAAAGCTCCAGGAGCTGGATGTGAACACTCTGGGGGTGATGAAGAGTAGAACGAAGGTTCTTTGCTGCACTAGAGATTCTTCAGTTTGGAAATGATCGTTGTATTTTTATTATTCAAAGGCGAACGTAAATTGTGGTCTAATTTTATAACTCATTTGTTTCATGCCTCAGCGGACATCACATAACACCATAAGCCAGGGTATTGTATTTAGTTATGAGGAAGTCGAGTTTGTTGTCTTTAGTTAAGAACAGCTTCATTTTAGCAAAACTCAAACAAAAAATAGAAATTAAAGTGGTAATCTTGGACTCAGCTCCCCCCTAGGGTTCTGAGAGCCTCGAGATCTCAGATTCTTGGCTGCTCTGTGATGTCACAAGAGAGTTCAGATTGTTTTCTGAATTAAATAGAATTGAGAGTGTGGTAGTCACCACTGTTGTATTGTATATACCGCATACGAGGGGTATTACGGTAAGGCCCCTGTACTACAGGTACGGGGGTAGATCCCTGCCTGCTGGCTCCGCCCAGAAGGCGGAGTATAAATGTGTGTGCTCACCGAGCTGCAGCCATTTCGGCAGCAGCTGCAGGAGGCAACACATCTCTGCTTAATAAAGCCTCGATTACTCTCTACTCTCATCTCGTCGTAATTGATAGTGCATCAGAGAGCACAGACACAAGCCACACACTCTCATGGGGGAGGGTCTTCCAGCCCTTCCCACTGGGAGACTTCCGGTCCTGTCCCCCCTCCCCCGCGCACGGCAGCTTCCCTGGCAGTGGGAGTCACGCAAAACGCCATAACCAAAGTCAAGCCGCCTTCGTTGCTGGAAAACATGGCAGGGGGTGGGGGTGGAAGGGGAGCAGTGGTGGGGGGAGGGAACGGAAGATCTGGTGGTCTTTGCCGATGTTTTGTGTCCTCTCACTGCACTTCCTCGGACGTCATCAGCATAACCTTCAATTCCTTTCTCCCTCAAGTGTTTATCTCGCTTTTCCTTAAAAAATGTCAATGCTATCCACCTCAAAAAGTGCTTCTGAAGTGAGTTCCACATTTTCACCACTCTCTGGACAGACAACATCCTCCCAAATTCCTTATGGGATTTGTTAGGCTCCATCTAACTCCCATGGCTGCTCGGTTGCTGGAAGTCCGGAGAGGGGGAGGGAATGGAAAATCCCAGCCAATATCTTTACACCTACCCGTTCAAACCCCATTCATCATTGTAAAGACTGTGACTACCCTCGTTACTGGGGAAAAGTGACACAGCCTGTTTTCCCCCCAGCTCTGGTGTCATTCTTGAAAATCTCTTCTGCACTTTCTCCAATCTCTCTATGTCCAATGTGGGGAGCAGAAGTGTTCACAATACCCCAGCCACGGTGTTGCACAAAGCTGGACATGTCTTCTATTTTTCCGTTCTACCCCTCCGGAAATTAACCCCAAGGTTTGCTATGATTTGACATTAAAACGGGCATTAGCAAACTGGCTTTAGTGATTTGTGGATCTTACTACCCCCCCCCCCCCCCCCCCCCCCCAAAGATTCATTATTTTAAACAGGAAAATGCCATTGCAAAGAGTTAAACCGATCGGGGAACTTTTTTTTTCAGGAAACACCCTTTGGAACTGCGGCACTGTTGGTAGTTTGCCAGGACATTCTGCCAAGATCCATAGAAACACCATCTACGCCGTGGGGTTAGATCACTCTGTAACGTTCAATCGCCACACTGTCAAGCAGCCACAGTGGACACAGCTCCATGATAAGATGCTGATAGATCGTGGCACTTGCATGGAAATAGAACACTGCAGCAAAAGAGATTTGTCATCCTGAATAAAGGCCACCTTGTCCGTTAGCTGTCGGTGCTGAGAATTCACAGACCTGGGTTACGACTGGAGGCATTTGGGTAGAAATCGAGAGGGACAAAAGCCTTTCCAGGGGTTTCCACAATTTGCAGCAATGGCTCATTTAAAAACAGAAAGGAGAGGAGCTAAAAAGAGCTTTGCTTCCCAGCTTTTCACTTTCCCCCATCTCTCACTTTCCAAATTCTGCAAACTGTGGCTTTGGGGAGATTTACACCAATGTTTCGAACACACGGACCAGGAATGACTTCATTAACAAAGACTGCAGCAAAGGGAGCAAGGGTGGGATGTCTGATGTTGCCCAGGCACCATCTGTGCTCATCCTTATAGTCCCGTTCCCCCCCCCCCCCTCACCGCTCTCTCACCTCCCCCCCCCCCCCTCCAAATCCCCTCCCCCTCACCATCCCCTTCATCCCCAGAAGTTTAATCACAACTTGTGAATCTTTACGCTGTCATTCAAGGACTAGTTCTTCCGGACAATGGCGACCGAGCTGCAATTTGCAACTTATTCATTCAAAGGTGGATATTATCCAAAGGCATTCCTCGCTCTTCCACCCTGCGGGGGATGGGATATTCCTGGGTTGTCCCCAGTTCTCACGTGTGAGAGAAAGGGCTCCATTAAATACCATCCATATGCAGAACTACCACAAAAGAAAAAAAAACAGAAAATGCTGGAAATCTTCAGCAGGTCGGCAGTCAGCCATGGAGAGAGGGACAGAACTGATGTTTCAGGTCGATGACCTTTGATCAGAGCGAGGAAGTGTTTAAAATGTAGACGTTTTGAGGCACGGACAGAGACAGGGAGAGGAGGGACAGAGAGAAGGCAGGAGAGGTTAAATGAGAAAAGGGATAATGGCGCAAGAGAGATAAAAAGACATGGGAACAGGGCAATGTGGTGTTCTTTGTGTTTCTTATACTCAGGATGGATGTCGTAGTGTTCACAAAGGTGACACAAGTTGAGTTCAATAACACTATTCCTACAGCAGGCAATAATCTATTAAATTACAATCTGCACTACACTAATGCTTGTTTCATGAGCTCTGTCTTACTCTGCTCTCTCCTCTACACTCACCCAGAAGCCTTAGAATCAGTCCTTTTTATCGGTCTGCTCCCACCTCCATCTAGTGGCCACTTATGATATTACATTAACCCTCTATATACTAAACATTCCACATAATGTCACAGACAAGAAACTAAAAATGGATCCAGAGGAGGTGTGAAAGGAAATAACCCAATCGTTATCAGAAAAGTGAACTGAACAAAATAGCAACAAGTAAGGTCTGAAATTGTTCAATCTACTGCCAGAAAGCTCGGATTTAATTGGGGTAGACTGCCAGTTTCTCTGCCCGCCAATTCTTTACTTCTTCCAGTTCAGGCTCAAGACCTCTGACCAGAATTATTAACATTGAATCTCTCAGAGCAAATGCTGCCGGATCCACTGAATATTATTACAGCATTATCAATTTTAATTTAATATGAATACTGGAGTTATGACAATAAGGATTATTATATTATTATGATGTCCTCCTCTTTATGGAGTTGGACCTATTCTCTGCACGGCTATGGTGACTCGAGGGAAATCACAAGCTCACTGTGTGAGGGACCACATCGCATTACATGGTGGCAAGGTGGGCCATACAAGAGGCAGCACTGAGGGTCAGTACTGAGGGAGTGCTGCACTGTCAGAGGGTCAGTACTGAGGGAGTGCCGCACTGTCAGAGGGTCAGTACTGAGGGAGTGCTGCACTGTCAGAGGGTCAGTACTGAGGGAGTGCTGCACTGTCAGAGGGTCAGTACTGAGGGAATGCTGCACTGTCAGAGGGTCAGTACTGAGGGAGTGCTATACTGTCAGAGGGGCAGTACTGAGGGAGTGCTGCACTGTCAGAGGGTAAGTACTGAGGGAGTCCTGCACTGTCAGAGGGTCAGTACTGAGGGAGTGCTGCACTGTCAGAGGGGCAGTACTGAGGGAGTGCTGCACTGTCAGAGGGGCAGTACTGAGGGAGTGCTGCACTGTCAGAGGGTCAGTACTGAGAGAATGCTGCACTGTCGGAGGGTCAGTACTGAGGGAGTGCTGCACTGTCAGAGGGACAGTACTGAGAGAATGCTGCACTGTCGGAGGGTCAGTACTGAGGGAGTGTTGTACTGCAGGAGGTCTTGTCTTGTGGGTGAGATGCAAACTGAAGCTTTTCACAGGTGGCTGTGAAAGATCCCGCAGTTCTTTTTGAAGGGTGACAGATGAGTTATTACAGTGTTCTGGTCACTGTTTATCCGTGAACCATCATCACCAAAACAGATGGTCTGGTCTTTTTCCTCATTAATGTTTTTGGGATCTTGCTCTGCACAAACTGGCTGTTATATCTCCTGCACTGCATTAGTGACTACACTCACCAAGTACTTCATTATCTCTACAGTGGTCTGGTGTGTCCAGAGATGGTGAATGGTGCCAAATAAATGGAAGATCTTCCTTTGCTTGAATTCAACTTGTACCTTTGAAAAGGTAGAGGAATGTTCCCAGTGCCCTTCACAAGAAGAGCCATCTCAATAAAGAAGCTGACACAAGCTCTGACACATAGCAGATGGGAGAAGCATTCTGACTGGAACAACCTGATGCACGATCAATTGCACAAAGACTAAAGTTGGGTACAACTGTGGCTTTATTACAGTCAGATGCGAGGCCTCCTGCTGCAGCCGGCGAAATGGCAGGGCACTGGAGGTCATGCATATTTATACAGTTCTCCCTGGGCGGAGTCAGCCGGCAGGAGCTACTGGCGAACCTGTAGTGCAGGTCCTACCTTACATCTCCTATTACAGTGGATCACCACTTTCACCCCCTGTTAAAAATGAGTCCGGCGGGGGTGACGTGAAACTATATACAATTAGTGGAATTATGTACAGTGGTAGGGAAAGAAAAGTCCATGTTGACGGTCCGGAGTCCGTCAAAGGTTCAGCCGGTCCGGTGCTTTGGTGCTTCATTGGGATCGGCGTAACGGTGGCGGCGAAGTCGGTGCTGGCGGTGGTGGAGGTGGCCCCAATGGCGGTGGTGCCAGTGCTGATGCTGGCCAGTCATCGGGGAACTCCGGGAGCGTGCAGAAGTCCTCTTCATCCTCTTGTGCGGAAAAGGGGAGGGGGGGGGGTGGTCTGGTGGGGTCAATATTAGCGGCGCGGTGGGAGGTGGGGGGGGGTGCATTGGTGGGGGGGGGGGGGTGTTGGGGTGGAACCTGACGGTGCCAGGTCCCTGAGTGAGACAGTATCTTGGAGGCTGTCGGGGAACACAACGTAGGCATATTTAGGGTTGGCGTGGAGCAGGTGAACCCTGTCCACCAAGGGGTCCGCCTTGAGGAGTCGGACGTGCCTACGGAGAAGGACCGGTCCTGGAGCAGCGAGCCAACACATCGGATGTGGACTTCCTGGGGAAGGTACAAACACATTCATGGGGTGTGTTATTAGTGGCGGTGCACAATAGTGACCGGATGGAGTGTAGAGCGTCAGGGAGGACCTCCTGCCAGCGAGAGGCTGGGAGGTTCCTGGACCGTAGGGCCAGCTGGACGGCCCTCCAAACCGTCCCATTCTCCCGTTCTACTTGCCTGTTTCCCCAGGGGTTGTAGCTGGTCGTCCTGCTGGAGGCTATACCCCTGCTGAGCAGGAACTGACGCAGCTCATCGCTCATGAATAGGGGCTGTTTAGCACAGGGCTAAATCGCTGGCTTTGAAAGCAGACCAAGGCAGGCCAGCAGCACGGTTCAATTCCCGTAACAGCCTCCCTGAACAGGCGGCGGAATGTGGCGTCTAGGGGCTTTTCACAGTAACTTCATTTGAAGCCTACTTGTGGCAATAAGCGATTTTCATTTCATTTAATTTAATTTCATGAATGAGGATCCCCTGTCACTGTGGATGTAAGCGGGGAAACCGAACAGAGCGACGATGGTGCTGAGGGCCTTGATGACGGTGGCAGATGTCATATCGGGGCATGGGATGGCGAAGGGGAATCTGGAGTACTCATCGCCCACACTGAGAATGTACATGTTACGGTCGGTGGAGGGGAGGGGCCCTTTGAAATCCATGCTGAGGCGTTCAAAGGGGTGGGAAGCCTTCACCAGGCGCGCTCGGTCTGGCCGGTAGAAGTGCGGCTTGCACTCCGCACAGACTTGGCAGTCCCTGGCGACTGTCCTTACTTCCTCGACGGAGTAGGGCAGATTGCGAGCTTTGGCCAGATGGTACAATAGAGTGACCCCCGGGTGACAAAGGCTGTCGTGTAGGGCCCGGAGTTGGTCCACTTGTGCGCTGGCACATGTACTTCGGAAGAGGGCGTCTGGGGGCTCGTTGAGTTTACCAGGGACGATACAAGATCTCGTAATTATAGGTGGAGAGCTCGATTCTCCACCGCAAGATTTTATCATTATTGATCTTGCCCCGCTGTGTGTTATTGAACATGAAGGCTACCGACCGTCGGTCCGTAAGGAGAGTGAATCTCTTACCGGCCAGGTAATGCCTCCAATGCTGCACAGCTTCAACGATAGCTTGGGCCTCCTTTTCGACGGATGAGTGTTGAATTTCAGAGGCATGAAGGGTGCGGGAAAAGAATGCCACAGGTCTGCCTGCCTGGTTTAGAGTGGCGGCAAGGGCGACGTCTGAAGCGTCGCTTTCTACTTGGAAAGGCAGTGACTCGTCCACTGCGCGCATCCCGGCCTTGGCGATGTCTGCTCTGATGCGGGCGAAAGCGTGTTGTGCCTCGGCCGCGAGGGAGAATTGGGTGGACTGAATGAGTGGGTGGGCCTTGCCCGCATAGTTTGGGACCCACTGAGCGTAGTAGGAAAAGAACCCCAGGCAGCGTTTGAGGGCATTGGGGCAGTGGGGGAGGGGAAGTTCCATTAATGAAATGAAATGAGGGGGCGCATGCGCTCGGGGTCGGGCCCGAGAAGTCCGTTTTGGACTATATAGCCGAGAATGGCTAACCGGGTCGTGCTGAACACACACTTCTCTTTGTTGTAGATCAGGTTGAGAAGGGTGGCAGTGTGGAGGAATTTATCGAGGTTGGCATCATGGTCCTGCTGGTCATGGCCGCAGATGGTGACATTATCTAAGTACGGAAAGGTGGCCCGCAAACCGTACTGGTCGACCATTTGGTCCATCTCCCTCTGGAAGACCGAGACCCCATTTGTGACACCGAAAGGGACCCTAAGGAAGTGGTAGAGGCGACCGTACGCCTCGAAGGCCGTGTATGGACGGTCCGACTTCCGGATGGGGAGCTGGTGGTAGGCGGATTTCAGGTCAATTGTTGAGAAGACCCGGTACTGTGCAATCTGATTGACCATATCAGATATGCGTGGGAGTGGGTACGCGTCGAGCTGCGTGTACCGATTGATGGTCTGGCTGTAGTCCACGACCATCCTGTGTTTCTCCCCACTACCACTTGGGCTCTCCAGGGGCTGTTACTGGCCTCGGTAATACCCTCCTTAAGCAGCCGCTGGACTTCGGACCTCAAGGTCTTGTCCTGGGTGCTGTACCGTCTGCTCCTAGTGGCAACGGGCTTGCAATCCGCAGTTAGGTTTGCAAAAAGGGAGGGGGGGATCGACCTTGAGGGTCGCAAGGCCGCAAACGGTAATGGAGGGTAAGGGCCCGCCGTATTTGAGGGTGAGGCTCTGGAGGTTGCACTGGAAGTCCAGGCCCAACAGGAGTGCAGCGCAGAGATTAGGAAGGACATAGAGGTGGAAGTTACTAAATTCTACGCCCTGGATGTGAGGGCGACTGTACAAAAGCTTCAGATCGGGACGGAGTGGGATCCGGAGGCTAGGGAGATCCTTTGATTGGCAAGGTGGACCGCGAGGGAGCAGCGCCTTACCGTGTCTGGGTGAACGAAGCTTTCTGTGCTCCCGGAGTCAAGCAGGCACGAGGTCACGTGAGTTTACCGGGGCGATACAAGATCTCGTAATTATAGGTGGAGAGCTCGATTCGTTGATGTGTTAGGCTCTGGGCATCATTGGCTTTGAGTGGGCACTGCATCGATTACTCGGCACAATACCAAAACTCAAAGGTGTAGTGTTACCTGCGTGGTCGATAACACGTGTTACTCAATCCTTGGCTGATGGTGAGGTCCTCTGACTCTTGTTGAAGAAGACTCAAACTCGTCCAGTAACAACAAAGGTTTATTGAGTAACTATAACTATTAATGCTTGAGTTCTTTACCTTAACATGGGAACTAGGAATTGGATAACAAGATTTAACAATTGTAACTAACTGTAACTCCACTAACTATCGATGTGATTCTGATGTTTCCCTGTTCACAGCACACCCGAGAGAGAGACAGAGACCCCGTGTGGCTGCCCTTTTATACACCTGTTGGTCCAGCCCTCTGGTGATCATGTGGTGCTGCTATCTACCCATTAACCCCTTGTGTGCATGCACCTCCAGAGATCACCACAAAAGGGTTAAATTATGAGGCGCGATTACTCAAACCAGGGTCGTACACTCTGGAATGTAGAAGATTTAAGAGGTGATTTGATCTAAATTATCAAGATATGAAGAGGAATTGATAGGGCAGAGGGGCTGAAACCACATCCGCAGGTTGGGGAGCCTGGGACTAGGAGGCACAGGCTGAAGGTTGGGGCATGCAGCTCAGGAATGAAACTGGGAATCTGGGCAGCAGGAATCGGGAACTCTCTGATGGAAATGGTAACTCAAAGCAAGCAAAGAACGATTTACGTCGACATAGCCCATCCCGTTTCCTCACGGCAAAGTGTTTTGCAAAGAAAAGCGATATGTGCACAGGAAGCTCCCGCACGCACACACACACCAGTCTGTGAATGACCAGAAAACCTTTCAGCGATGCCGGGTTGAAGGATGAATATCGATCCGGGCCGCTGGGGAAGCAACTTAAAACAGGAAATACTGGAAATACTCAGGAGGCGGGGCAGCATCAGGGGAGAGAGAAACATTGTGAGTGTTTGAGGTCAGGACCTTTAATCAAAACCGTAAAAAAAAGGCTGACGACATGAAACGTTAACGGTGTTTCGCTCTGCATAGGTGCTGCCAGATCGGCTGAACATTGGAAAGACAGCAACTTATATTTAGAGAGCACCTTCAATGTGACGACACATCACAAGGTGTTTTCCGGCCTTTCCTGTTTTTATTTCAGATTCCCAGCATTCACTGTTTTGCTTGTGCACTGATGGAGAACTCTGCTTCCAATCAGTGTCTTAGGAGCAACATCATCTACTGTCCCGTCTGAAAAACAGCACCTCCTACAGTGCAGCACTCCCTCAGAGCTGCCCCTCTGACAGTGCAGCACTCCCTCAGTACTGACCCTCTGACAGTGCAGCACTCCCTCAGTACTGACCCTCTGACAGTGCAGCACTCCCTCAGTACTGAGCCTCTGACAGTGCAGCGCTCCCTCAGTACTGACCCTCTGACAGTGCAGCACTCCCTCATTACTGACCCTCTGACAGTGCAGCACTCCCTCAGTACTGACCCTCTGACAGTGCAGCACTCCCTCAGTACTGACCCTCTGACAGTGCAGCGCTCCCTCAGTACTGACCCTCTGACAGTGCAGCACTCCCTCATTACTGACCCTCTGACAGTGCAGCACTCCCTCAGTACTGACCCTCTGACAGTGCAGCACTCCCTCAGTACTGACCCTCTGGCAGTGCGGCACTCCCTCAGTACGGGCCCTCCAACAGTGCAGCACTCCCTCACTGCTGCCCCTCCAACAGTGCTGCACTCACTCAGTACTGACCCTCGGACAGTACAGCACTCCCTCAGTACTAACCCTCTGACAGTGCAGCACTCCCTCAGTACTGACCCTCTGACAGTGCAGCACTCCCTCAGTATGACCTCTCTGACAGTGCAGCACTCCCTCAGTACTGACCCTCCCACAGTGCAGCACCCCATCAGTGCTGGCCACTTGACAGTGCAGCACTCCCTCAGTACGGGCCCTCCAACAGTGCAGCACTCCCTCAGTACGGGCCCTCCAACAGTGCAGCACTCCCTCACTGCTGCCCCTCCAACAGTGCTGCACTCACTCAGTACTGACCCTCGGACAGTACAGCACTCCCTCAGTACTGTCAATCCATCAGTCCACCACTCCCTCAGTACTGACCCTCTGACAGTGCAGCAGTCACTCAGTACTGACCCTGTGACAGTGCAGCACACCCTCAGTACTGACCCTCTGACAGTGCGGCACTCCCTCAGTACTGACCCTCTGACAGTGCAGCACTCCCTCAGCACTGACCGTCTGACAATGCAGCACTCCCTCAGTACTGACCCTTTGACAGTGCAGCACTCCCTCAGTACTGACCCTCTGACAGTGCAGCACTCCCTCAGTACTGACCCTCTGACAGTGCAGTACTCCCTCAGTACTGACCGTCTGTTAGTGCAGCACTCCCTCAGTACTGACCCTCTGACAGTGCAGCACTCCCTCAGCACTACCCTACCTCAGTGCTGCTTGAACCAACTTGTTGCAACACACTGCAAGGCCGGCTAAACAAGGGCCAATGGGAGTTCCCCCCTCATTATGGTGGAGGTTCAGCCCTCAGGAACTGCCGGCCAATCCAATTAGCTGGCAGCTCCATTGGCCCCGGAAGTGGCAGGAACGATGAAGGCAGAGGGGTATTTACAATGAAACACATGGTTGCCTAGTCACAGGTTCCCTAACACCCAAACAAAGGCAGACCCAGTAAGAGTCAGCTCGACATGACCAGAGCTGACAGTTAGCTAGGCATCCAATCACAGCCTGATTACTCTGCATTTTGCTGCTGATAGGCTCCTTGGTTTCCAAATGTGGAAACCATTCTGAAAATATTTTTTAACAATACCTGTCACCATTGCTTCCATGGTTTAGCACAGGGCTAAATAGCTGGCTTTTAAAGCAGACCACGGCAGGCCAGCAGCGCGGTTCAATTCCCATACCAGCCTCCCTGAACAGGCGCCGGAATGTGGTGACTAGGGGCTTTTCACAGTAACTTCATTTGAAGCCTACTTGTGACAATAAGCGATTTTCATTTTTCATTTCATTTTTCATTTCTTATTGCGAAGAGTTAAAAATTCTTTGCGAAGTGCGATTTGACAATTTCAGCAATATTGACAATTGAAGTTGTGTCTTTACAAGATTTTCCTGCAATGATGTAATTGATGACTTTTGCAATAGCGCGAGGTATCAACGTTGAGGCTGCTTACATCACAAAATAATTTATTCAGACAACAGCGAGGTAAAACTGCATCCAGGAACAGCAACTACAATACCGTTCTTTACAGCTCTTTACTCCTTGACTCCCTGACTCACACTCAGGGTCCGCTAGCTCCCCGGACCCACTCGCTTTCTTGCCATTGACTGAGGTTCGCGCTCTTCCCAACAATCGGCCCAGGGCAGGTCACGTGACCCGGCAAACAATCGCCTGTTAAAGGGGCCAAGCTACCACAATTTTGTGAAGAAAAAGTGCAGAAAAAGCTGTCTCAATTGCCATGCCAACAATGGACTTTGCAAGTAAACCTTAAAAATCTGCCACTCTTCCATGTTCTCGTGTTTAAATTCTGTTTTTCAAAATTGACGGTTGCTAGCCTGATGTGATGGCTGCCGCTGGTCACATGCTAATCGTTCTACCCATCGTCACTCTCAATACTGACCTGCAGAATGTCTCTCGAGACAAGGAACAGAATCCTGCCAGACAGAGTCACGGATATTGGACTTGGACTCACTGGACACTCCCGCCCACTGGACACTCCAGTTACTGGACACTCCCGCCCACTGGACACTCCAGTTACTGGACACTCCCGCCCACTGGACACTCCCGCCCACTGGACACTCCAGTTACTGGACACTCCCGCCCACTGGACACTCCCGCCCACTGGACACGCCCGCCCACTGGACACTCCCGCCCACTGGACACTCCCGCCCACTGGACACTCCCACCCACTGGACACTCCCGCCCATTGGACACGCCCGCCCACTGGACACGCCCGCCCACTGGACACGCCCGCCCACTGGACACTCCCGCCCACTGGACACTCCAGTTACTGGACACTCCAGTTACTGGACACTCCAGTTACTGGACACTCCAGTTACTGGACACTCCCGCCCACTGGACACTCCCGCCCACTGGACACGCCCGCCCACTGGACACGCCCACCCACTGGACACACCCGCCCACTGGACACTCCCGCCCACTGGACACTCCCGCCCACTGGACACTCGCGCCCACTGGACACTCCCGTTACTGGACACTTTGCCCACTGGACACTCCCGCCCACTGGACACTCCCGCCCACTGGACACTCCCGTTACTGGACACTTTGCCCACTGGACTCTCCCACCCACTGGGTACTCCCGCCCACTGGACACTCCCGCCCACTGGACACTCCACCCCACTGGACACTCTGCTCACATGAATTTGCGGCTATAACTTCTTTAATTTTGTGAGGGGAAGTAAGGAAGTTAACTTTCATTTTTGGAACTGAATGAAATGGTGAAAGATGCTGAATGGCAGTGTCTGCATCTTGTTGATTGTAGTATTTGCTCCTCCACTGGACTGACTCATTCTGTCCTGCACTGGCCTGTGCTGTAGCAATGTCACAGGCTGACATCTCCATCTTGTTGCTCATCATCAAGTTCCATGTTTGCTCACCTCAAAGCTCACCCATTGCAACATTGACCATCTTTACCGTCATTCTGACAAGAGGTAAACTTGGGATTTCAATTCAGCAATTATTCATACAGGCGTGATTTTACAAGGTGAAAAGCAGTGATCAATTTGTGCATTTTTGTGGCTTCCGCCTTTCCGTTCTGTGGGGTGAGGGTGGTGGAGGGGGCGGGGGGACGGAAGACGGGGTGCGGGGGGGCAGAAGTGAATGTGAGCGTGGGACCCCACTAACTGTAAATCCACCTCTGGCTGCTGGACTGTAGTTTAATTATAACACTGTACATAATAAAAGGTTATTTGTATTTAATTAATAATCTTTATTGTGACAAGTAGGCTTAACTGCAATGAAGTTATTGTGAAAAGCCCCTAGTCGCCACATTCCGGCACCTGTTCGGGTACACAGAGGGAGAATTCAGAATGTCCAAATTACCGAACAGCACGTCTTTCGGGACTTGTGGGAGGAAACCGGAGCACCCGGAGGAAACCCACGCAGACACGGGGAGAACGTGCAGACTCCGCACAGACAGTGACCCAAGCCGGGAATCGAACCTGGGACCCTGGCGCTGTGAAGCCACAGTGCTAGCCACTGTGCTACTGTAGCAAACATGGTGACTGCAGTTTATTGGGCTCAGCCAAGGTATATAAAATAAAATCTAACTTCACCTGTGTGACTCCGGGTCAAGTGGAGCTGGAATTGACTGCGCACCAGCCCAGGGTCGTGACACCTGTCAAGCCCTGTTAAGAATCTCGTTCAGGTTGCCTCTCATTCTTCTGAACTCCAATGTTTACAGGCCCAACCTCTCTTCGTAAGAAAATCCCTTCATACCCACTTTTCCTTTCCCAAGCAAGGTTCAACTGGTTTTGGAGGGGGGTCCGGCCCACACTCACCAGGATCATAATGAGGTTTAAAGGGTTAGATTATTGGGCTGGAGTTGAGGCCAGGGTCGAGTTTCTTTTAATTTAAGTATTGGGGGGGGGGGGGGGGGGGGAATGATCAAAATGAGGTCTTGAAATGGATAAAAGGATTTGATTGTGATGATAAAGTGAAAGCATCCTCTCTGGAGCATATTTGAAATGGGGCTGTGGATTTGCGGGTGGACGATTGCTGGTTTGTGGGGTCAATGGGGATATGAAACAAAAACAGCTACAGATTAGCCAGAACGATGGACCAGGCTCCGAGGGCTTCTATTTACTAAATCTTCTATTGTAAATCTTCTATTTACAAGAAAAAAAAACACACTTTATTTGAGGAACGTTTCCTCATTGTGGCATGAACAGTCAAGAGTGTTCCTCTCGCCTTACAGCTGCTGAATGAGATGGTAAGTAAACCCTCTGAATATATATGGACCCATCCCCAATATATTCGCTTCCTTCCCATGGAGGGCAAGGATGCAACGGTAGACAGGAAGTTCCTGTTGGAAACACTTCCTGTGCTAAATATAGCCAAAGTGCCCAATTTTCGTGTCACTATTGTCACCTTTGAAAATTGATGGGAGTACTTTGTGAAGTGTGCTGCTGACAGAGGACCCCCCCCCCCCCCCCCACCCCCCTCCCTCACCCCCCTCCCCTCCCCCATTTAAAGAGCCAGGCTGTAACAATAGCAGTTTACTATTACGGCTATACAGTTGTGTTTTGCTGTTGTTGACCTTCGACCCTTGACCCATTGCACAAACAGGAAGCGTTCACAATCAGCACCACACACTTTGCTATTCCTCCTTGAAGTATAAAAATGAATCGCGGGTTTCTTCTTCCAAAACATGAGAGTGTTTACATTCGATGTGTATTTCAACGTTAAACATCACAAGAGATTCTGGGGTTGGAGGAGAGATTTAAATCGAGGTGTTCAGAACGATGAAGGGTAATGATCGCGGTAAAGAAGGATAAACTGTTTCCAGTGCCAGGAAGGTCACAAACCAGAGGACACAAATTAAGATCACTGACAAAAAAAAAGACTGAGGAAAAAAAGGGGATTTAATTTCAGTTGGATTGTGTTAAAATAAGCAAAGTCCTGCGGATGTGGAATCTGAGAGGTCGGGACAAGAGAGAAACAGAGTTAAAGTTTCAAGTTCATTGACTATTCGTCAGAACTGAGGGAGGGAGAATGTAGGAAATGCAAAGAATGGTAGCAACTTTAAGAATAAAAGACGGATGGCCTGGTGTGAGAGGGCAGCTTGAGGCCATACATGTCTGGGATATTTTTTTTAAAAAGAGAAGAAAGAGGGGTTTAAGATGGAGGAGAGAAGTCAAAATCTTAAGTTGCTGAGCTCCATGTTGAGTCTCGGGGTCTGCAACGTGCTCTACCAGAAGATGATGAGATGCTGCTCCTCCAGCTCGCGCTGGGCTTCACTGGAGCATTGCAACAGGCCGAGGGCACGAGAGCAAGGTACTGGATTGTGTTACCTGAAAGGACACTGAAAGCAGGTTCAACAGCAACATTCTGAAGGAGATTATTGAATACCTACTTGCGCAGGAGCAGGGCTTTATGGAAAGATGCAAGAGACCGGACTAACAAGCAAAATGGGCCGAATGGACTCCTTCTGTCTTGTGCGATTCTGATTATAGGTGAAGAAGCCTATTTGGCCCATCCAGAAAGATCCTTCATGTTCCCACCTGACAGAATCACAGAATTGTTACAGTGCAGGATGAGCCCATCCAGCCCATCATGTCTGTGTGGTAGTCACCACTGTTTGTATATCTTACGTATATGAGAAGTAATACGGTAAGGATCCTGTACTACAGGTGCGGGGTTAGATCCCTGCCTGCTGGCTCCGCCCAGTAGGCAGAGTATAAATGTGTGTGCTCACCGAGCTGCAGGAGGTAACACATCTCTGTGTAATAAAGCCTCGATTACTCTCTACTCTCGGCTCGTCGTAATTGATAGTGCATCAGTCTGCACCGGCTCTCTGAATCAGTAACTCACCTGGTGCCATTCGCCAGCCCTCTCCTCAAACCCTGCACATTCTTCCTTTTCTGATAACGGTCTAAGTCCCTTCTGAAAGCCTCGATTGAACCAGCCTCCACCGCACTCTCAGGCAGCCCATCCCAGTCCCTAACCACTCGCTGGGTGGAAAGGCGTTTCCTCAGGACACCTTGTGCCAAGTACTATGAACCTGTGCCCACACTTTCACCATTCTTGTCTTCATATAGCATCTTTCACATGATTAAGAGAGTGTTAATGGAGGGAAGAAAAGAAGAGGGAAGAGAATTAGGAGAGGAAAGAGGTGTAGGAATGGAATTTTGGAGCTGAAGGCCCAGGCAACTGAAGGCATGTGGTCAATGTCGGAACGATTAAAATCGAACATCAGCAACTCACTGGAGGAATTCTGGTATCTTGGAGGGTATGTGGCTTGCAGGAGATTAGAGAGGTTGGGAAGCGCATTGATGGATTTGAAAATGGTGATGAGAATTTCAAAGTGGAGGTGTTCCTCCAGAATGCTCAGCGACAGCAGGGGTAATGGATAAATGAGGCATGGTGCGAGTTAGGATTTGGGCAGAAAGAGTTCTGGATAAGCTCGCGTGGAAGGTGAGAGACTATGTGCCAGGAGTGTGTCAGAATAGTCAAGCTTAGAGCTAACAAAGGCATGGATGAGGGTTTCAGCAGCTGATCAGCTGAGGTCGGAGGAGTGTCTGGGAATGCTTCCAACAGGGTCTTAGAAAATTCCAGGGAGTTTTGTTTTTTTGCTACTCGCTACGGGAGCTCTATTCCACGTGTTAATCACTCTCTCTGTGAAGGGATACTTTCTTGATACCCGTCCTCAATTCAACTTGAGAACCCTGCCCGCTTATCTGGCTCCTGCAGTTTGACGTTCCAATCGCACCTTCCGCATTCCCTTCACCTGCTGCTGTCGGACATGATGGGCTGATCATGGCTTAACTTTCAGGAATGCCCACCTCAGCGTCACTGTTACTGCAGTTCGCAATGACTGAAGGGAATGTTAAGTTGAAGGCAGGAGCTCGATTCCCCCTTGGGGCCTGGAAGGGGCAAGAATGGGGTCCAATTGGACGGGTTGTTTGAAGAACCAGCAGACGCTCAAAGGGCCAACTAACCATCTTCTGGGCATCTCATTTCTCAAAAGAGAAAGCAAAGCCGGTCGAGTTGACAATCTCTTTACAAGTATTGCTGGTGGGGGGGGGGGGGGGGGGGGGGTCCTTTTTTTTCCAAAACTAACACCCATCGTTAAACAGTTTGACTTCACTTATCTGCTGGTGACAGATTGGATGAAGCGATTCTTTTTAGCTGTCAGCCGAGCTATATAAAGCCACTCGGCATAAACGCGCTAGGAAGTGAGGAAGCGAGGGATATCCGTAGCATCTGCCAGCTCTTCCTTTCCCATGCACTGTTGACCTTGCAAAAAAAGCTGGAGCCGGGACCTGGCATTGGAGGGAGGCGCTGACATCCAGAGAGGACAGAATGAGCCGCACTTTATGCCATGACACAAAAGGAACTGCGTTTGACCTTGACACCATGTTATTTACAACGCTGTTATCTCTCCCGGAGTGATTCTCTCCATGGCCCGTAGCCTGAGCTGTCGCAATGTAAAGCATAGGTGAGTGCAGCTATGAGGAAGGCCTGTCCATACACACAAACACCTCCCCAGGTCAGGCTAGCCCTGGATCCCCTCTGCATTCAGGAAAACCTGGCCTAAATGTGGCCTAGTTAAATACGAAAAGAAAAAAATGCTTCCGTTTCTATATCAGCTTTGAATGCTTCAGGACACCTCAAGGGCTTTTCACAGTAACTTCATACTTGTGACAATAAAAGGTTATTACTATTATTATTAAGGTGGGTTCCAGCCACCAGAGTATGATCAAAGTGTCACCGCTGATGTAACGTGAATAAACGCCTCAGCCAATTTGCACACAGAAATAATAATGTAATAATGACCAGATAATCAATTCTTGCTGATCTCGGACACCAGAGTGAACACCACTGCTCATCTTTTAAAACTGGCTTTGGGATCTTTCTAAGAGGACCAACTTGGTAATACTTGGTTTAATATCTCACCCAAAAGAAGTTACTGAGACATTCCCCCAGAGACAGCGGAGTGCATGATTTTTGATTGGCCCCTGGAAAATAAATTGTGTTTCCGTTGTCCATTAGGAACAGGAGAGGCCATTCAGCCCCTTCAGCCCGTCTGTATTGTAAATTCATCTGCCCCGCCTTGGTTCCATACCCTTAGCAAATATCCCCCAACCAAAACGTAACAATCACAATTTGGAAAGATGAATGAAAAAAAATCATAGTTTTTGGCAATGCAACAGTGATGACACTTGGGGAAAGGTGGTGGCACAGGGGCATTGTCACTCAACTAGTAATCCAGAGACCCTGAGTCGAGCTCTGGGGACCGGGGTTCAAATCCCACCACAGTGGATGGTGGAATTTGAGTTCAATCAGAATCTGGACCATGTAAGCATTGTCGATTGTTGTAAAAACCCATCTGGTTCACTAATGTCCTTTAGGGAAGGAAATCTGCCGTCCTTACCGGATCTGGCTGACATGTGACTCCGGAAATATGGGGTGGCATTCGCCCAGCCTCTGCGCAGAAATCGCACTCGGCGCAGGGCGGAGAATGGGTGTCAAACCCGAGATCGGATCCGACGCCGCTCCCAGCGATTCTCCGGTCCCCGGAGAATTGGCAGCAATCACGCGGCGCCTGTCGGGGGCCATTGAAACAGGCACCCGCGGCGATTCTCCAAGTGCAGCTGCCCGAATTCCCGCCAGCGTGGTTCTCTCATGGTTCCACCCGGCGGGCACTTGGCATGGTGACTGCGGACTCAGTTCGTGGCCGCCCTGGGTGGGGGGGGGGGGGGGGGGGCTCCAAGATGGCCAGGCTATCAATCGGAGGCTGCTGATCATCGGGCGCGCGCGATCTGGGATGTCCTATCTTCTTTGTGCCGGTCCACAGTGCGGGCCGGCCATGTCGCGCGGGGCGGCCGACACTGGCCCCCGCTTTGCCCATGAGCGGACCCCCGACCGGAAGTTCAGGGCCCCGCATCGGCAGCCAGAGCTGCGAGGAGCACTCCGGGGCGCTGCTAGCCCCCTCTAGGTCAGAGAATCACCCCAGACTTTCTGCAGCTAAGCCCAGAATGATTCGCACGCATTATTCCGCGGGCGTGGGGACATAACCCCATTATTGGAGAAACCCGCCCAGGGTTGACACTTAAATGCCTCTGGATGGGTAATAGATGTTGTCCCAGCCAGCAACACCCACATCCCATCAACACATTTTTGAAAACCTTCAAAAAGTACCTCATTAGTTGTGAAGTTCAGGGGACCCTGAGGCTGTGAAAGGTGTTACAGAAATGCACGTTCTTTTTTGCAGTCAATATATAAACTAATATAACTTTATATTATTGTATAACATTAAAAGAGTCTTTTCATAACAGCATATTTTCTTGTCCACCAAATATTTCTGTAATCATTATTGCTGGGCAGACATTTTTTAAAATCACGATGTTTTATTCAGAAACTTCCGCCAAACGTGAACGATGAGACAGTTCTTTCAGATGTTGCAAGCTATAAAATCAGTCCATCTTCACTTTTGGATGGTATCGGTATTAAACATCGGTCCCTTCCACAAACCCAAATGTTACACACACTAAATCCCTGATTTCACGACACAACGTCTTCCAGTGTTCTCAGGATCTCACTGTGAATAAAATCAAAAGGACAACTGCTCTAGCCATTCAGAATATCATACAGAATGCAGAGGAAGTCACATACGTAACAGATAACAACAACAGTTGCCGTTGATTGGCACAGTTGCAGTTCTGTTCCTCCGAGTGTAGAGCTTGTTTCAGTCTCACTCTCGAGACTTGAACACAAAATCCAGAATGACACTCTCCATGCAGTACTGAGGGAGAGCTGCACTGTCAGAGGGGCAGTACTGAGGGAGTGCTGCACTGTCAGAGGGGCAGGACTGTACTGTCTGAGGGACATTGCTGAGATAGTGCTGCATTGCCAGAGGGTCAGTAGTGGGGGAGTGCTGCACTGCCAGAGGGGCAGTATTGAGGGAGTGCTGCACTGTCAGAGGGTCAGTACTGAGGGAGCGCTGCACTGTCAGAGTGGCAGCACTGAGGGAGTGCTGCATTGTCAGAGGGGCAGTACTGAGAGAGGGCTGCACTGTCAGAGGGGCAGTACTGAGGGAGTGCTGCACTGTCAGAGGAGCAGCGCTGAGGGAATGCTGCACAGTTGGAGAGGCAACACTGAGGAAGTGTTGCACTGATGGTGGGCCAGTATTGAGGGAACACCACTCTGATGGAGGGCAGTATTGAACGAGTACTCCACTGTTGGAGCGGTAGTACTGAGGGAGTACTAAATTGTTGGAGGGTCCGTATTGAGGAATGCTGTATTGTTGCAGGGGCCAGTACTGAGGGAGCACTGCAGTGATTGGGGGGCAGTACTGAGGGAGTGCTTCACTGTTGCAGGGGCGATATTGAGGAAGTGCAGCACTGTTGGAGAGGTGATATTGAGGGAGTGCTGCATTGGTGCAGAGGCGATATTGAGGGAGTGCTGCGCTGTTGGAGGGGCAGTATTGAGGGAGTGCTGCAATGTTGGAGGGGCGGTATTGAGGGAGTGCTACACTGTTGGAGGGGCGGTATTGAGGGAATGCTTCATTGGTGCAGGGGCAATATTGAGGGAGTGCTGCATTGGTGCAGGGGCAATATTGAGGGAGTGCTGCATTGGTGCAGGGGCAATATTGAGGGAGTGCTGCATTGGTGCAGGGGCAATATTGAGGGAGTGCTGCATTGGTGCATGTGCAATATTGAGGGAGTGCTGCATTGGTGCAGGGGCAATATTGAGGGAGTGCTGCATTGGTGCAGGGGCAATATTGAGGGAGTGCTGCATTGGTGCAGGGACGATATTGAAGGAGTGCTGCATTGGTGCAGTCGCTGTCTTTTCGATGAGATGTTAAAATGAGGTCTCATTTACCCTCTCAGGTGGGTGTAAAAGATTTACTTCAAAGAAGAGAAGGGGTGTTCTCCTTGGCAACTTGGCCAATATTTATCCCTTAATCATCATCTATAATAAATATGTCCTTCTGTAACTTTGTGACAAATTTGCCTGACAATCACCTTTAGATGTTCTACTGTTAAAGGTGCCATATAAATGCAAGGTATTGTATTGTATGAACCAGGTGGATTATTGTCTGAGACTTTCATAAAACTGAATCAATTTTGTAAACTGACCTGGTGGGATTTGACACTATGGGCAATTTAGCATGGCCAATCTACCTAACCCGCACATCTTTGGTCTGTGGGAGGAAACCGGAGCACCCGGAGGAAACCCACGCACGCACACACGGGGAGAACGTGCAGACTCCGCACAGACAGTGACCCAAGCCGGGAATCGAACCTGGGACCCTGGAGCTGTGAAGCAATTGAGCTATCCACAATGCTACCGTGCTGCCCAAATGAAAGTAGGCTTCAAATGAAGTTACTGTGAAAAGCCCCTAGTCGCCACATTCCGGCGCCTGTTCGGTGAGGCTGGTACGGGAATTGAACCGTGCTGCTGGTCTGCCTTGGTCTGCTTTCAAAGCCAGCGATTTAGCCCTTTGCTAAACCAGCCCCACTCAACCGGTAGCTATCGTGCTACTTATAGAATGATAGTGACTATACTTTATTGTGCCAAAGTACTCCATTAACTATGTTACATTGTGATTGTTATAAGGCCACGAAGAAGTCGATGCAGAGTAGTTCAAAGAAACTTAGTTTATTTACAATCACTATTATATACATCACACAGTAGATCCCAACTTGCCTAACTGGCCGGCTTTATACACCCTACAACTGGACATTGTTTCGAGGTCCCCCCTCTGTTAACGGGAGAGCTAGTATTGTACAAGTTCCACAGGGAAGTAATCCCTCCTCCCCTGTAAGGTACTAGTACGATGGTTATGACAGTGATGTTCACAAAAAAGAAAACCTTGCATTCTATTGGTCTTTTTCCTAACCACCAAGCAACCCCAATTCGATTTACAGCCAATGAAGTAGTTAATGATGTGTAATGTAATAAATGTCACCGGTAATTTTCATACAGCAGGATCCCACAGATAGCAATTTGATAATTTTCCATCGTGATGCTGATTGAGGGATAGATATTGGCCAGGGTGCTGGAGCTAACCCCCTTGCCCTTCTTCAAAGTAATGGGATCTTTTATGTCCACAGGTTCTGGGCAGACAGGGCCTCAGTTTAACATCTTATCTGAAGTCCAGCTCCACTTACTGTACGGCTCTCCCTCCCTCAGTAATGTGCTGGAGTGTCAGCCGAGATTGTTGTATTCCAAAAGACTTAAATCCACAGCCTTCGGCCCCGGAGACAAGAGTGCAACAATTTGAGTCTAAGCTGACTGGGATTGCGGGGGGTGGAGCCTTCGGATGTGACATCTACTGGACGAGACGTCTGTCTTTTCTCACAGGTAGATGTAAAAGAGCCCATCAACCACTATTTCTAAGAAGGTCAGGGGAGTTAACATAGAACATACAGTGCAGAAGGAGGTCATTCGGCCCATCGTATTGCCGCGTGAAAATCGAGCATTATGGTGACTGCTTGATGAATTCTTCATCAAACTGGAAAGTGATGTAGATGATTCTGAGACTAGGGTCTTGAATCTTAATAAAATAAACTACGATGGTGGGAGGCACAAGTTGGATTGGGAAACGTTGCTGGGAGGAATGACGGTGGATAGCCGATGACAAACATTCAAGGAGCGCGTGATTGAACTGCAACAATTACTCATTCCTGTCTGGCGCAAAAATAAAATGGGAAAGGTTCCAAACCATGGCTTACCAGGGAAATAAGATATTGCATTAAATCCAAGGAAGGGGCATACAAATGGACCAGGGTAAATGGCAGACTTGAGGATTGGGAACAGTTGAGAAATCAGCAAAGGAAAACCAAGGGATTGATCAAGAAGGGGAAAATAGATTACAAGAGTAAGCTTGCGGGAACATAAAAACTGATTGTAAAAGTTTATGTAAGTACGTGAAGAGAAAAAGATTTGTGACAACAAACATTGGTCCCTTACAGTCAGAGTCCCTTACAGAAACAGGGGAATTTATAATGGGGAACAAAGAAATGGCTGACCAACTAAATACATACTTTGGTTCTGTCTTCACAAATGACAAACCAGAAATGTTGGCGAACACAGGGTTTAGCGAGAGGGGGGAACTGAAGGAAATCAATATTAGTAGAGAAATGGTGTTGGGGAAATCAATGGGATTGAAGGCCGATATATCCCTGTTAGACATTTTAGTTGCTGTGATATGAAGAGTCTAAAGTTCTGTTCCTTTTTCACAAACACACATTTATTTCATTCCAACAGCCTTTGCACAAAACTCTCACCGTACATCACCTGACAGAGGCCACCTGAAGCCCCTTTACATATCAGTGTCAATTAATGGATACTTAACATAAATGAGACAACTAATTGCAATGTCTCTTAACTCATTACTTAACAATCCCCAGGGCCTGATAATCTACATCCCAGAGGGCTTAAGGAAGTGGCTCTAGAAATACTGGATGCATTGGGGGTCATTTTCCAAATTCGATAGACTCTGGACAATTCCTGCAGATTGGAGGGTAGCTGATGTAACCCCACTATTTAAAAAGGGAGGTAGAGAGAAAACACAGAATTATAGACCAGTCAATCTGACGTCAATAGTGGGGAAAATGCCGGAGACCAGCATAAAAGATATAATAGCAGAGCACTTAAAAAAAAGTGGCAGATTAGGACAGTCAGCATGGATTTATGAAGGGGAAATCATGCTTGACAAATCTACTGGAATTCATTGAGGATGTAACCAGTAGAGTTGATGAGGGGGAGTCAGTGGATGTGGTTTATTTGGACTTTCAGAAGGCTTTCGACAAAGTCCCATGTCAGAGATTAGCGTGAAAAATTAAAGTATATGGAATTGGGGGTGGTGTATTGAGAGGGTAGAAAACTGGTTGACAGACGGGAAACAAAGTAGAAATAAACAGGTATTTTTCCAAATGGCAGGCGATGACTAGTGGGGTACCGCAGGGATCAGTGCTAGGACCTCAGCTATTCACAATATATATTGTCGTGTTGGGTGTTCCGCTATACAAACGAACCAACACGGTTGTAGATGGTATAACTCTGTTTTATTACTCTTGATAACAACATCTGTAAACGTACGAGTGTGGTTCGTACTTCACCAGCTAACCTGTGGACTTAGCCCTAACACTACCTTAGAGAAGCACTCAGCACATGGTGCATGTCTGAGTGGCACGCTGTGAGCTCTGTGCCCTGAGCTGTCTCCTGCTGGAACGAACGGGAACTGTGGTGTTCCCCGTTTTATAGTGCGTGCGCTCTCACTGGTGATTGGCTGTGATGTTGCGTGTGTGTTGATTGGTCCGTTGACCTGTCCATCAGTGTGTGTGTGTTTGCACCATGATATGTTTATCTGAATATCATGACATATATTAATGATTTCGATGAGGAAACTAAATGTAATATCTCCAAATTTGCAGATGACACTCGGAGGGTGAGCTGTGAGGAGGATGTAGAGATGCTTCAGTGTGATTTGGACAAGTTGAGTGAGTGGGCAAATGCGGTATAATCTGGATAAATGTGAGGTTATCCACTTTGGTAGCAAAAACAGGAAGGCAGATTATTATCTGTAAGGTTATGGATTGAGAGAGGGGAAGTGCAACAAGACCTGGGTGTCCTCGTACACCAGTCACTTAAAGCAAGCATGCAGGTGCAGCAGGTGCTGAAGGAGGAAAATAGTATGTTGGCCTTCATAGCGAGAGGATTCGAGTACAGGAGCAGGGATGTCTTGCTGTAGATATTTAGATTTTGGTGGGACCACACCTGAGGCAGAATGTTCTTGCTGTAGAGGGAGTGTAGTGAAGGTTTACCAAACTGATTCCTGGGATAGCGGGACTGACATATGAGGAGAGATTGAGTCGATTAGGATTATATTCACTGGGGTTCAGAGGAATGATGCTAAAACATTGAATATATTCAAGAGGCGGCTGGATTTAGCACTTGGGGAGAATGGGATCAAAGGCGATGGGGCGAAAGCAGGATTAGGCTATTGAGTTGGATGATCAGCCATGATCGTGATGAATGGCGGAGCAGGTTCAAAGGGCCAAAAGGCCTCCTCCTGCTCCTATCTTCTATGTATCTATGTATGTATCTCATAGAAACTTACAAAATTCTAACAGGATTAGACAGTGTAGATGCAGGAAGGCTTTTCCTGATGGTGGGGGAGCCAGAACAAAAGGTTTCTGTCTGAGGATACGGGGTAGACCAGTTAGGACTGAGGTGAGGAGAAATTCTGTTGCCCAGAGAGTGGTGAGCCTGTGGAATTCTCTACCACAGGAAGCAGTTAAGGCCAAAACATTTATTTTCAAGAAGGAGTTAGATTATAGCTCACTCGGCTAAAGGGGTCAAAGAGTATGGGGGGGAAAGTGGGTTACTGAGTTGGATGATCAGTCATGATCATATTCAATGGTGGAGCAGGCTTGAAGGGCCGAATGCACTCCTCCTGTTCCTATTTTCTATGTTTCAATGCACTCAGTGGATGAATGGTGCAAGATCTTTCATTGGTGAAAGTTTCAGCCTCACAGAGAGGGGTGGTCGGTGGTCGGAACAGACTTGATTCACACAACCTGCATCAGAGTTGAGTATAAAACGGTCAAAGGCCGAGTAAAGCTCCCTCTTTGTTGCGCAATATTGCACAGGCCCAAACTCAGACGCGAGGCCTACACCACAGGGAGCCTTTCTAATTCTAGCATCAGCTATCCTCTGGTTTCATTGTCTGAGATTCTCCTGTGTGTTGAGGTTTCTTTTGTGACTGCGAGTTCAAGGAACCTCATTCAGACTGCCAAAGCTCCATTACAGGCAGAGTCACAGAATCACAGAATGATACAGCGCAGAAGAGGCCCTTCAGCCCATCGAGTCTGCACTGACGCATAGAAAGACACCTGACCTGCCTGCCTAATCCCACTTGCCAGCACTTGGCCCATAGCCTTGAATGTTAAGACGTGCCAAGTGCTCATCCAGGTACTTTTTAAAGGATGTGAGGCAACCCGCCTCGACCACCCTCCCAGGCAGTGCGTTCCAGACCGTCACCACGCTCTGGGTTAAAAAGCTTTTCCTCAAGTCCACCCTCAACCTCCCGCCCCTCACCTTGAACTTGTGTCACCTCGTAACCGACCCTTCAACTAAGGGGAACGGCTGCTCCTTGTCCACCCTCTGCATGCCCCTCATAATCTTGTACAAGTGGCGCAGCTGTTAGCACTGCTGCCTCACAGCGCCGAGGACTTGGGTTCGATCCCAGCCCTGGGTCACTGTCCATGTGGAGTTTGCACATTCTCCCCCCGTCTACGTGGGTCTCACCCCCACAACCCAAAAGATGTGCAGGGTAGGTGGATAGGCAAATGCTAAATTACCCCTTAATTGTAGAAAAAAAAGAATGGGGCACTTTTTAAATTAAAAGTGAATAACCTTTTAAATTAAAAGTGAATAACCTCAGGTCGCCCCTCAGACTTCTCTGCTCCAGTGAAAACAACCCAAGCCTATCCAACCTCTCTTCATAACTTTCATGTTCCACCCAGCAAGAGTTTTCATAATGGGGAACAGAGAAATGGCATGGAGGTTAAATGATAACTTTGTGTCTGTTTTCTCTAAGGAAGATAGAGGAGATCTGGAGAGATCCAAAAGACGGCGCAGAATGCAAAGTTAAAGGAAATTAGTAGAAGAAGGTTGTCTTGGAGACACTAATGAAACTGAAGATTGACAAGTTCCCAGGATCATAGAATTATCATAGAATTTACAGTGCAGAAAGAGACCATTCGGCCCATCGAGTCTGCACCGGCTCTTGGAAAGAGCACCGTACCCAAGGTCAACACCTCCACCCTATCCCCATAACCCAGTAACCCCACCCAACACCAAGGGCAATTTTGGACACTAAGGGCAATTTATCATGGCCAATCCACCTAACCTGTACATCTTTGGACTGTGGGAGGAAACCGGAGCACCCGGAGGAAACCCACGCACACATGGGGAGAACGTACAGACTCCGCACAGACAGTGACCCAAGCCGGAATCGAACCTGGGACCCTGGAGCTGTGAAGCAATTGTGCGATCCACAATGCTACCGTCTGCCTGATCTGATATTATGCATCCCAGTGAGTTGAAAGAGGTTGCTAGAGAGATAGTGGATGCATTGGTGATCATCTTCCAAAATTGTATGGATTCTGGAATGCTTCCTGAAGATTGGAAGGCAGCAAATATCACCCTATTATTTTAGAAAGGATAGAGAGAGAAAACAGGAAACTACAGGCCTGTTACCTTACATTAGTGGGAGGGAAAGTGCTGGAAACCATTATAAAGGATGTGATAAATAGACACTTGGATAACAATGATCTGATTGGACATAGACAATGAGGATTTACAAATAGAAAATCATGTTTGACGAACTTGTTGGCATTTTTTGAAGATGTTACTAACAGAATTGATCAAGGAGAGTCGATGGACGTAGAATATTTGGATTTTCAGAAGGCTTTTGATAAAGTCCCCCGCAGGAGGTTAATTAGCAAAATAAAAGTACATGGGATAGGAGGCAACATACTGACATGGATTGAGGATTGGCCGACAGGCAGAAACCAGGGAGTAGGAATAAATGGGTCATTCTCGCATTGGCAGGCTGTGGCTAGTGGGGTACCTCAAGGGTCACTACATATAATAATAATAATCGCTTATTGTCACAAGTAGGCTTCAATGAAGTTACTGTGAAAAACCCCTATCATATACCAATGATTTGAATGTGGGGACCAAATGTAATATTTACAGATGTCACAAAGCTAGGCAGGAATGTGTGTTGTGAGGAAGAAGTAAAGCGGCGACAAAAGGATTTGGACGGACTTAGTGAGTGGGCAAGAGCATGGCAGATAGAGGGCTAGATTCTCCGCTGTCAGGATTCTCCGTGTGTGCAGCCCGGGGATTTCCTGACGGCGTGGGGCTGCCCACAATGGGAAACCCCATTGTTCGGCTGGCGAGACGGAGAATCTCGGGGGGCGCGGAACACCAGAAATCTGGTGCGGCGGGACGGAGAATCCCGCCGAGAATATAATGTGGAAAAATGCGAGGTAATCCATTTTGGCAGAGGGAACAGATGTTCAGAGTATTTCCTAAGTGGTCAGAAATTAGAAAGTGTAGATGTGCAAAGGGTGTCCGTGTCCATAGGTCATTGCAGGCGACCAAGCAGGTGCAGCAAGCGATTAGGAAGACTAATGTTAGACGTTATCACAGGAGGATTTGAATACTGGAGTTGCGAGGTCTTGCTTCAATTGTATAGGAGCTCGGTTAGATCGAACCTGGAGTAAGTACTGTGTGCAGTTTTTGTCCCCTTAACTCAGAACGGACATTATTGCCAGAGAGGGAGTGCAATTGCAATAAAGGTTCACCAGATTTGTCCCCGGGATGGAGAGACTGTTTGATGAAGAGCAATTGGGAAAACTGAATCTGCATTCTCTAGGGTTTCGAAGAAAGAGAGGTAATCTCATTGAAACCTATGAAATACATAAAGAAATAGACAGGGCAGATGTGGGTAAGCTGCTGCTTCTCCTGGTTGAGGAGTCTGGAGCCAGTGGGCACAATTTCAAAATAAGGGGGAAGCCACCAAGGACTGAGGTGAGGAGAATTTTCCTTACTCAGCGGATTGTGAATCTTTGGAATTCTCGACCCCACAGGGCTGTGGAAGCTCAGGCATTGAGTGTGTTTAAAGCAGAGCTTGATAGATTTCTGATTAACAACGTAAAGGGTTATGGGAAGAGTGGGTGTAAAATGCATGGAAATGTCCAATCAGCCATGATAATAATGAATGGCGGAACAAGCTACGGTCCTTTGAGCCATGGTTCCATTATGAGTTCTTCCCGTCCAGTTATAACATCAACTGGGATCATAACAGGTCCATTCACGATCTTACCAAGGTGCAATTTGATCGGATGTTGATTAGCACCAGGAATCGTGGTTGGTCTTTTTCCCTGTCCCAAACCCAGGGATCAGAGGTTAATTGAAGCATCTCACTCACAATGTACTCAGTACATTCTGCCAACTGAACCTGGCATGGCTCAGTTTTAAACTGGGAGGAGGGAACCCCTGGGCCATGAGGGAAACTCCAGCACCAATTCCGATTGTGCACCTCTAACGTGTAAGAGAGGTCGCGGTAGTGAATAATTGCACAAATAATTCTACATCAGACAGAGCCACATCAAAACTCCTCGGTAAGTTCATTTCCCTGTGTGGAAAACACCCTGGTTTATTATTTTTTTATATTTGTGCTGAGAGAAATCTAAATACAGTGCGACACTCCAGATGTGGAGAGCCATTCAAAGTTAAAAAGGAAGAAAGGCTTAATTATACCCAACCATATCAAGTTGCTCAGCAACACCTCAACGGTTTCTGTCAGCTGTGTGTCAGTGGGTGGTAGTCATGCCTCTGACTTCATGGGCTCAAGCCCCTGCTGCAGAAACCCGCACTCTGAGTGCTGTACCGAGGGAGTGCTGCACTGGAATGAGACGAGACCCCACCTGACCGCCCAGGTGAACAAAAAAGATTCACGCATACAAAATAGGAGTAGGCCACTCGGCCCCTCGCGCCTGCTCCGCTATTCAATGAGATCATGACTGATCTGATTGTAACTTCAACCCCACATTCCTGCGGACCCCCGATAACCTTTCACCCTCCCCCTTGCTTATCGAAGGCCATTCCATAGTCACTATTTCAGAGAGGAGCAAGGGAGATCTCCCCAGTGCCATGTAATAATAATAACAATAACAATAATAATAATCACAAGTAGGCTTCAATGAAGTTACTGTGAAAAACTCCGAGTCGCCACATTCCGGTGCCCGTTTGGGGAGGCCAGGAATTGAACCCGCGCTGCTGGCAATGTTCTGCATTGCAAGCCAGCTGTTTAGCCCACTGTGCTAAACCAGCCCCTAATTTCCCATATTTGTCCCTTGCTCAACGTCACCAAAAATGTTTATTGGTTCGTCAACACATTGTGGCTGGTGGGGCTCACTGTGGGATATTTGGCTGCCATGTTAACTGCACAACAGCAGTAAAGGAAAACCAAGGTCCCCTTCCAACCAGTTCCCTCAGCATAACTCCTCTCACCATTAATTAAGATCGATGGCAAGACCCTGGGAAATGTGCGTCATTTTCCATACCTTGGGAGCCTCTTCTCTGCGAAGGCAGACACAGACAATGAAATACATCATCACCTCCAATGTGCCAGCTCAGTCTTCAGCTGACTGGTGGGCGGCACGGTAGCATTGTGGTTAGCACAATTGCTTCACAGCTCCAGGATCCCAGGTTCGATTCCCGGCTTAGGGCACTGTCTGTGCGGAGTCTGCACGTTCTCCCCGTGTCTGCGTGGGTTTCCTCCGGGTGCTCCGGTTTCCTCCCATAGTCCAAAGGTGCAGGTTAGGTGGATTGGCCATGATAAATTGCCCTTAGTGTCCAAAATTGCCCTTAGTATTGGGTGGGGTTACTGGGTTATGGGGATAGGGTGGAAGTGTGGACCTTGGGTAGGGTGCTCTTTCCAAGAGCTAGTGCAGACTCGATGGGCCGAATGGACTCCTTCTGCACTGTAAATTCTACGATTCTATGACTAAGGAAAATAATATTTGAGGACCGCTGCTCGGAACTTGGTTACATCAGGGGGGGACGATGGAAATACCTTAGGGGACAATGGAAATACCTTAGGTATGTCCCCAAAGCATCCATGGAGAGGTCAAACATCCCCACCCACTCGCGGAGGAGCCTGACTTCTGACCAATCAGGAGGCTCATTCAGGAAGACACCGAATACATTGGGAGACTTTGCCGGGAATGTGCGGAGATGATGTCGAGGTGTCACAGGGGGGTGCACAAACCTCCAAACAACCCATCTCACCGACCCAACCGCCCGGCCTGCCTGTGACCGAGTTCACCGATCATGCATTGCACTTAACAGCCACCTCGGAAACGAACTGGACCAGAATGGAAACTGGTCACACTTGGACCTGAGAGACTGTCGAAGAGGACAAAGAATACAGCTCTAAAATATTACTTCATTTCTATAAAATTATTTGGACAGTTTGAAGTCAAAAAAGGCGCCATATAAATACAAATCCTTTCTTTTCAACTATGATGAGTTGTGTTTAAGTGCATTGACTGTCATGTAGTCATGGGCATATACGAACAGAATGCAAGCAATGAGGTGAATAGCCAGTTAATCTGTTTTTCTTTGGTGCAAGTGACTGACGGAGGAACTTAGAGAGATCTTCCTGCTCTTCTTCGACTAGTGCCACAGGACCTAACCACAGATGGAGCCTCAGATTAGCATCGAGATCACTACCAATAAAGCACTTCTCCAGTCCGGCTATCAGCCTCTTCCAGGCTAGGGACTCAGGTTTGAACCCAGAACGTCCAGACCCTCTGGCTGGCATGGTGATACTGTGGTTAGCAGTGCTGCTTCACAGAGCCAGGGACCCAGGTTCAATTTTGGCCTCAGGTGACTGTGTGTAGTTTGCACTTTCTCCCCGTGTCTGCGTGGGTTTCCTCCGGATGCTCCGGATTCCTCCCACAGTGCAAAGATGTGCAGTTTAGATGGATTGGCCATGCTAAATTGCCCCTTAGTGTACAAACATGTGTAAGTTTGGAGGGGTTATGGAGATAGGACAGGGAGGTGGGCCTAGGTTGGGTGTTAATTCAGAGGATCGGAGCAGCTCAATGGGCCGAATGGCCTCTTTTTGCACTGTAGAACTTATTGTTCTATGACTCAAAAACCGAGGTGAAAGCCTTACAGCTTAAAAGCATTGATGGCAACCTCGTCCCAATTAAAAAGCTCCCTAGCCCATGTACAATTCTCCCACTGCCTGTGTACAACCTCGTTCCGATTAATACCTCGTCATTTCCAGAGCTAGCGTAATAGATAAAACACAGAGGAAGAAGTGAAGAGTAAAATGTATTGGTCAAAACATGAACACAGAGGGACTCGACAAAGAGGGGGCCAAACCAAGAGATTTTCAAAGGATTGAAAAATAAAGTGAGTTCATGCAAAGTATTCACGATAGAAGAGGATTCGTGAATCATGCCCAAAACTAAGGACATTAGGAGTAAGGTAGAAAATCCAGACAGAGCCTTTTCATCTAGAAAATCCTATAGATAAAATTCCAGGGCGGGTCAGTGAAGCCGAGAGTATAAGAATTATATTAAATTCTATTTCGTGGCTTGTGGCAATCTCAGGCATTTTTTGCCCATCTCTCCTTGTCCTTGAGAATTGGGAAAACGCTGATACATTGTGAGGGTTTTACACATTGGCTGAGGTTATTATGGTTGAGATAATTGGATTCAGTTTCTGTGTGAAGCGCAGACTCTGTCACCGCCTGACTCAGCAGGAAGGACAAAATTCCCTCGCTCACCTCCCCTCCCAAACTCTCTCTTATTCCTGCAACATCTCTGTAACACATCCATAATTGTCCTTGAGAACAGTTAAGAGTCAACCAGCTTTCTGTGGGTCTGGAGTCACATGCAGACTGGACCGGGTAAGTACACAGATTTCCTTCCCTAAAGGGCATTAGTGAACCAGATGAGTTTTTACGACAATCGATCATGGTTCCAATTACTGCGACATTAACTAATTAAATTCCACCAGTGGGGCTTTGACCTATTAGCCAAGATCCCTGGACTATCAGTGCCACAATTTCCTTCTAGCTTTACATGAATAATTTGATGCATTGACAGTGATGGCCGATGGAACAGCAACAAACTTCTTACAACTCAAAACCTTATCCAGTTCTTCAAAGTTATTTTCAGGAATTTCTTAAGGGTTATGATGAAGACAATGCCTTTATCCATCCAACCTTCCTCTCCCATGTACAATACTCCCACTGCCCATGTACAATCCTCCCATTGCCCATGTGCAATCCTCGCACTGCCCATATACATTCTACCCACTGCCCATATACAATCTACCCACTGCCCATGTATAATCCTCCCATTGCCCATGTACAATCCTCCCACTGCCCATGTATAATCCTCCCATTGCCCATGTACAATCCTCGCACTGCCCATATACAACCTACCCACTGCCCATGCACAATCCTCCCATTGCCCATGTACAATCCTCCCACTGCTCGTGTACAATCCTCCCACTGCCCATGTACAGTCTACCCACTGCCCATGCACAATCCTCCCACTGCCCATGTACAATCTACCCACTGCTCATGTACAATACTCCCACTGCTCATGTACAATTCTCCCACTGCCCATATACAATCTACCCACTGCCCATGCACAATCCTCCCACTGCCCATGTACAATCCTCCCACTGCCCATGTACAATCCTCCCACTGCCCATGTACAATCCTCCCACTGCCCATGTACAATCCTCCCACTGCTCATGTACAATCTACCCACTGCCCATAAACAATCTACCGACTGCCCATGTACAATCTACCCACTGCCCATGTACAATCTACCCACTGCTCATGTACAATTCTCCCACTGCCCATATACAATCTACCCACTGCCCATGCACAATCCTCCCACTGCCCATGTACAATCCTCCCACTGCCCATGTACAATCCTCCCACTGCCCATGTACAATCCTCCCACTGCCCATGTACAATCCTCCCACTGCTCATGTACAATCTACCCACTGCCCATAAACAATCTACCGACTGCCCATGTACAATCCTTCCACTGCCCATGTACAATCTACCCACTGCATCATGTACAATCTACCCACTGCTCATGTATAATCCTCCCATTGCTCATGTACAATCCTCCCACTGCTCATGTACAATCCTCCCACTGCCCATGTACAATCTACCCACTGCTCATGTATAATCCTCCCACTGCCCACGTACAATCCTCCCACTGCCCATGTACAATCCTCCCACTGCCCATGTACAATCGACCCACTGCTCATGTATAATCCTCCCATTGCTCATGTACAATCTACCCACTGCTCATGTATAATCCTCCCATTGCTCATGTACAATCCTCCCACTGCTCATGTACAATCCTCCCACTGCCCATATACAACCTACCCACTGCCCATGTACAATCCTACCACTGCTCATGTACAATCCTCCCACTGCCCATGTATAATCCTCCCACTGCCCATGTACAATCCTCCCATTGCTCATGTACAATCTACCCACTGCCCATGTACAATCCTCCCACTGCCCATGTACAATCCTCCCACTGCCCATGTACAATCCTCCCACTGCCCATGTACAATCCTCCCACTGCTCATGTACAATCTACCCACTGCCCATAAACAATCTACCGACTGCCCATGTACAATCCTCCCACTGCTCATGTACAATCCTTCCACTGCCCATGTACAATCTACCCACTGCATCATGTACAATCTACCCACTGCTCATGTATAATCCTCCCATTGCTCATGTACAATCCTCCCACTGCTCATGTACAATCCTCCCACTGCCCATGTACAATCTACCCACTGCTCATGTATAATCCTCCCACTGCCCACGTACAATCCTCCCACTGCCCATGTACAATCCTCCCACTGCCCATGTACAATCTACCCACTGCTCATGTATAATCCTCCCATTGCTCATGTACAATCTACCCACTGCTCATGTATAATCCTCCCATTGCTCATGTACAATCCTCCCACTGCTCATGTACAATCCTCCCACTGCCCATATACAACCTACCCACTGCCCATGTACAATCCTACCACTGCTCATGTACAATCCTCCCACTGCCCATGTATAATCCTCCCACTGCCCATGTACAATCCTCCCATTGCTCATGTACAATCTACCCACTGCCCATGTACAATCCTCCCACTGCCCATGTACAATCCTCCCACTGCCCATGTATAATCCTCCCACTGCCCATGTACAATCCTCCCATTGCTCATGTACAATCTACCCACTGCCCATGTACAATCTACCCACTGCTCATGTATAATCCTCCCACTGCTCATGTACAATCTACCCACTGCCCATGTACAATCTACCCACTGCTCATGTACAATCCTCCCACTGCCCATGTACAATCCTCTCATTGCTCATGTACAATCTACCCACTGTCCATGTACAATCTACCCACAGCCCATGTACAATCCTCCCACTGCCCATGTACAATCCTCCCACTGCCCATGTATAATCCTCCCACTGCCCATGTACAACCCTCCCATTGCTCATGTACAATCTACCCACTGCCCATGTACAATCCTCCCATTGCTCATGTACAATCTACCAACTGCCCATGTACAATCCTCCCACTGCCCATGTACAATCCTCCCACTGCCCATGTACAATCCTCTCATTGCTCATGTACAATCTACCCACTGTCCATGTACAATCTACCCACTGCCCATGTACAATCCTCCCATTGCTCATGTACAATCTACCCACTGCCCATGTATAATCTACCCACTGCTCATGTACAATCCTACCACTGCTCATGTACAATCCTCCCACTGCCCATGTATAATCCTCCCACTGCCCATGTACAATCCTCCCATTGCTCATGTACAATCTACCCACTGCCCATGTACAATCCTCCCACTGCCCATGTACAATCCTCCCACTGCCCATGTATAATCCTCCCACTGCCCATGTACAATCCTCCCATTGCTCATGTACAATCTACCCACTGCCCATGTACAATCTACCCACTGCTCATGTATAATCCTCCCACTGCTCATGTACAATCTACCCACTGCCCATGTACAATCTACCCACTGCTCATGTACAATCCTCCCACTGCCCATGTACAATCCTCTCATTGCTCATGTACAATCTACCCACTGTCCATGTACAATCTACCCACAGCCCATGTACAATCCTCCCACTGCCCATGTACAATCCTCCCACTGCCCATGTATAATCCTCCCACTGCCCATGTACAATCCTCCCATTGCTCATGTACAATCTACCCACTGCCCATGTACAATCCTCCCATTGCTCATGTACAATCTACCAACTGCCCATGTACAATCCTCCCACTGCCCATGTACAATCCTCCCACTGCCCATGTACAATCCTCTCATTGCTCATGTACAATCTACCCACTGTCCATGTACAATCTACCCACTGCCCATGTACAATCCTCCCATTGCTCATGTACAATCTACCCACTGCCCATGTATAATCTACCCACTGCTCATGTACAATCCTCCCACTGCCCATGTACAATCTACCCACTGCCCATGTACAATCTACCCACTGCTCATGTATAATCCTCCCATTGCTCATGTACAATCTACCCACTGCTCATGTATAATCCTCCCATTGCTCATGTACAATCCTCCCACTGCTCATGTACAATCCTCCCACTGCCCATATACAACCTACCCACTGCCCATGTACAATCCTACCACTGCTCATGTACAATCCTCCCACTGCCCATGTATAATCCTCCCACTGCCCATGTACAATCCTCCCATTGCTCATGTACAATGTACCCACTGCCCATGTACAATCTATCCACTGCTCATGTATAATCCTCCCACTGCTCATGTACAATCTACCCACTGCCCATGTACAATCTACCCACTGCTCATGTATAATCCTCCCACTGCTCATGTACAATCTACCCACTGCCCATGTACAATCTACCCACTGCCCATGTACAATCCTCCCATTGCTCATGTACAATCTACCCACTGCCCATGTACAACCCTTACACTGCCCATGTACAATCCTCCCACAGCCCATGTACAATCCTCTCATTGCTCATGTACAATCTATCCACTGTCCATGTACAATCTACCCACTGCCCATGTACAATCCTCCCATTGCTCATGTACAATCTACCCACTGCCCATGTATAATCTACCCACTGCTCATGTACAATCCTCCCACTGCCCATGTACAATCTACCCACTGCCCATGTACAATCTCCCCAATGCCCATGTACAATCCTCCCACTGCCCATTTACAATCCTCTCATTGCTCATGTACAATCTACCCACTGTCCATGTACAATCTACCCACTGCCCATCTACAATCCTCCCATTGCTCATGTACAATCTACCCACTGTCCATGTACAATCTACCCACTGCCCATGTACAATCCTCCCATTGCTCATGTACAATCTACCCACTGCCCATGCACAATCCTCCCACTGCCCATGTACAATCTACCCACTGCCCATGTATAATCCTCCCACTGCCCATGTACAATCCTCCCACTGCCCATGCACAATCCTCCCACTGCCCATGTACAATCTACCCACTGCTCATGTACAATCCACCCACTGCCCATGTACAATCCTCTCATTGCTCATGTACAATCCTCCCACTGCTCATGTACAATCCTCCCACTGCCCATGTACACTCTACCCACTGCTCATGTACAATCCTCTCATTGCTCATGTACAATCCTCCCACTGCTCATGTACAATCCTCCCACTGCCCATGTACAATCCTCCCACTGCTCATGTACAATCCTCGCACTGCCCATATACAATCTACCCACTGCCCATGTACAATCCTCTCATTGCTCATGTACAATCTACCCACTGCCCATGTACAATCTACCCACTGCCCATGTATAATCCTCCCACTGCCCATATACAATCTACCCACTGCTTATATAAAATCCTCCCACTGCTCATGTACAATCCTCCAATCACCCATATACAACCCTCCCACTGCCCATGTACAATCTACCCACTGCTCATGTACAATCCTCCCACTGTCCATATACAATCTAACCACTGCTCATGTACAATCCTCCCATTGCTCATGTACAATCTACCCATTGCCCATGTACAATCTACCCATTGCTCATGTACAATCCTCCCACTGCTCATGTACAATCTACCCACTGCCCATGCACAATCTACCCATTGCCCATGTACAATCTACCCATTGCTCATGTACAATTCTCCCATTGCCCATGTACAATCTACCCACTGCCCATGTACAATCCTCCAATCGCCCATATACAATCTACCCACTGCTCATGTACAATCCTCCCACTGCCCATGTACAATCCTCGCACTGCCCATATACAATCTACCCACTGCCCATGTACAATCTACCCACTGCCCATGTACAATCCTCCCACTGCTCATGTATAATCCTCCCACTGCCCATATACAATCTACCCACTGCTTATATAAAATCCTCCCACTGCTCATGTACAATCCTCCAATCACCCATATACAACCCTCCCACTGCCCATGTACAATCCTCCCACTGTCCATATACAATCTAACCACTGCTCATGTACAATCCTCCAATCGCCCATATACAATCTACCCACTGCTTATGTACAATCCTCCCACTGCCCATGTACAATCTACCCACTGCTCATGTACAATCCTCCAATCGCCCATATACAATCAACCCACTGCCCATGTACAATCTACCCACTGCCCATGTACAATCCTCCAATCGCCCATATACAATCTTGTAGCGCACAAAGACTCTGTGAGACGAATAGAACAAAGAACAAAGAACAAAGAAATGTACAGCACAGGAACAGGCCCTTCGGCCCTCCAAGCCCGTGCCGACCATACTGCCCGACTAAACTACAATCTTCTACACTTCCTGGGTCCGTATCCTTCTATTCCCATCCTATTCATATATTTGTCAAGATGCCCCTTAAATGTCCCTATCGTCCCTGCTTCCACTACCTCCTCCGGTAGTGAGTTCCAGGCACCCACTACCCTCTGCGTAAAAAACTTGCCTCGTACATCTACTCTAAACCTTGCCCCTCTCACCTTAAACCTATGCCCCCTAGTAATTGACCCCTCTACCCTGGGGAAAAGCCTCCGACTATCCACTCTGTCTATGCCCCTCATAATTTTGTATACCTCTATCAGGTCGCCCCTCAACCTCCTTCGTTCCAGTGAGTGAAGTCGATGAGGCTTTATTAAGCGTGTCTGTTCCCCCGCAGCTCGATAGTAAACTGGCCTGCGGGGGAAGACTCCGGCTTCTTATACTCCGCCTTCAGGGCGGAGCTAGAGGTCAACGGCCAACCAGGACCCGGGATCTGTCAGCCAATTACATTAGGGCTTCCAGTCCCACATGACCCCCAATACATACTACCACATTCACCCCTTGTCAAAAATGAACCCGGCGGGGTGATGCTTCGTATGGTGGTAAGGGTTTACAGGGCTGGTCCTGTGAGGAAAAAAAACATTCACAAGGCAATACAGTATTGTACAAATTTGTCCTGTTGCAACTATTTACAGAGGGTATGGGAAGAAAAGCAAAATGTTCTTGTGAAAGTCCATATTTAGTTTTAGATCGACGCCACGAGTCGGTTGGGTGGTCTGGTCGTCCGTGTCGATCGCCTCGGCCCCGGTGGTGGTGGTGCTTGTACCGTTGTCGTCGCCTCCAGGAGCCGCACGGTTTCAGCTTGGGCTTTATTCTTGGTCGGTGCTGAGGAGAGGGGAACCGATCCTCCTGGGAAGGGGGCGGTCGCGGGGTGCGGCGGTGGTAGGAAGGGGGGGGGGGGGTTGGGTTGATGGTGTCGGGGGGGTGTGCGTGTTGCCGGCGGGCGCCAGATCCCGCAGGGAGACCGTGTCCTGTCGGCCGTCGGGGTACTCCACGTAGGCGTACTGGGGGTTCGCGTGGAGGAGGTGAACCCTTTCGACCAACGGGTCCGCCTTATGTGCCCGCACATGCTTTCGGAGCAGGATGGGTCCTGGGGCCGCCAGCCAGGTCGGCAGCGACGTTCCAGAGGAGGACCTCCTAGGGAAAACAAGGAGACGCTCATGAGGCGTTTGATTAGTGCTCGTACATAATAACGACCGGATGGAGTGGAGAGCGTCCGGGAGGACCTCCTGCCACCGTGAAACTGGGAGGTCCCTGGACCGTAGGGCCAGTAGGACCGCCTTCCAGACCATGCCGTTCTCCCTCTCTACTTGCCCGTTCCCCCGGGGGTTGTAGCTGGTCGTCCTGCTTGAGGCTATGCCCTTGCTGAGCAGGAACTGGCGCAGCTCGTCACTCATGAAAGAGGACCCCCTGTCACTGTGGACGTAAGCGGGGTAACCGAACAGTGTGAAGATGCTGTTCAGGGCTTTAATGACTGTGGCCGCGGTCATGTCAGAACAGGGAATGGCAAAAGGGAAGCGGGAGTATTCGTCCACCACATTAAGAAAATATGCGTTGCGGTCGGTGGAGGGGAGGGGCCCTTTGAAATCGAGACTGAGGCGTTCAAAGGGGCGGGAAGCCTTAATCAGGTGCGCTCCATCTGGCCTGAAAAAATGCGGCTTGCATTCCGCGCAGATGTGGCAGTCCCTTGTGACTGTACGGACCTCCTCTAAAGAGTATGGGAGATTGCGGGACTTGATGAAGTGGTAAAACCAAGTGACCCCCGGGTGGCAGAGGTCCTCGTGGAGGGTTTGGAGGCGGTTAATTTGTGCGTTGGCACATGTGCCGCGGGATAGGGCATCGGACGGCTCGTTCAGCTTTCCTGGACGATACAAAATCTCATAGTTGAAGGTGGAGAGCTCGATCCTCCACCTTAAGATCTTGTCGTTTTTGATTTTGCCCCGCTGTGCATTATCGAACATGAAGGCTACCGACCGTTGGTCCGTGAGGTGAGTGAATCTCCTGCCGGCCAGGTAATGCCTCAAAGAACAAAGAACAAAGAAATGTACAGCACAGGAACAGGCCCTTCGGCCCTCCAAGCCCGTGCCGACCATACTGCCCGACTAAACTACAATCTTCTACACTTCCTGGGTCCGTATCCTTCTATTCCCATCCTATTCATATATTTGTCAAGATGCCCCTTAAATGTCCCTATCGTCCCTGCCTCCACTACCTCCTCCGGTAGTGAGTTCCAGGCACCCACTACCCTCTGCGTAAAAAACTTGCCTCGTACATCTACTCTAAACTTTGCCCCTCTCACCTTAAACCTATGCCCCCTAGTAATTGACCCCTCTACCCTGGGGAAAAGCCTCTGACTATCCACTCTGTCTATGCCCCTCATAATTTTGTATACCTCTATCAGGTCGCCCCTCAACCTCCTTCGTTCCAGTGAGAACAAACCGAGGTTATTCAATCGCTCCTCATAGCTTATGCCCTCCATACCAGGCAACATTCTGGTAAATCTCTTCTGCACCCTCTCTAAAGCCTCCACATCCTTCTGGTAGTGTGGCGACCAGAATTGAACACTATACTCCAAGTGTGGCCTAACTAAGGTTCTATACAGCTGCAACATGACTTGCCAATTCTTATACTCAATGCCCCGGCCAATGAAGGCAAGCATGCCGTATGCCTTCTTGACTACCTTCTCCACCTGTGTAGCCCCTTTCAGTGATCTGTGGACCTGTACTCCTAGATCTCTTTGACTTTCAATACTCTTGAGGGTTCTACCATTCACTGTATATTCCCTACCTGCATTAGCCCTTCCAAAATGCATTACCTCACATTTGTCCAGGTTAAACTCCATCTGCCATCTCTCCGCCCAAGTCTCCAGACAATCTAAATCCTGCTGTATCCTCAGACAGTCCTCATCGCTATCCGCAATTCCACCAACCTTTGTGTCGTCTGCAAACTTACTAATCAGACCAGTTACATTTTCCTCCAAATCATTTATATATACTACAAAGAGCAAAGGTCCCAGCACTGATCCCTGTGGAACACCACTGGTCACAGCCCTCCAATTAGAAAAGCATCCCTCCATTGCTACCCTCTGCCTTCTATGGCCTAGCCAGTTCTGTATCCACCTTGCCAGTTCACCCCTGATCCCGTGTGACTTCACCTTTTGTACTAGTCTACCATGAGGGACCTTGTCAAAGGCCTTACTGAAGTCCATATAGACAACATCTACTGCCCTACCTGCATCAATCATCTTAGTGACCTCCTCGAAAAACTCTATCAAGTTAGTGAGACACGACCTCCCCTTCACAAAACCGTGCTGCCTCTCACTAATACGTCCATTTGCTTCCAAATGGGAGTAGATCCTGTCTCGAAGAATTCTCTCCAGTAATTTCCCTACCACTGAAGTAAGGCTCACCGGCCTGTAGTTCCCGGGATTATCCCTGCCACCCTTCTTAAACAGAGGAACAACATTGGCTATTCTCCAGTCCTCCGGGACATCCCCTGAAGACAGCGAGGATCCAAAGATTTCTGTCAAGGCCTCAGCAATTTCCTCTCCAGCCTCCTTCAGTATTCTGGGGTAGATCCCATCCGGCCCTGGGGACTTATCTACCTTAATATTTTTTAAGACACCCAACACCTCGTCTTTTTGGATCACAATGTGACCCAGGCTATCTACACCCCCTTCTCCAGACTCAACATCTACCAATTCCTTCTCTTTGGTGAATACTGATGCAAAGTATTCATTTAGTACCTCGCCCATTTCCTCTGGCTCCACACATAGATTCCCTTGCCTATCCTTCAGTGGGCCAACCCTTTCCCTGGCTACCCTCTTGCTTTTTATGTAAGTGTAAAAAGCCTTGGGATTTTCCTTAACCCTTTTTGCCAATGACTTTTCATGACCCCTTCTAGCCCTCCTGACTCCTTGCTTAAGTTCCTTCCTACTTTCCTTATATGCCACACAGGCTTCGTCTGTTCCCAGCCTTTTAGCCCTGACAAATGCCTCCTTTTTCTTTTTGACGAGGCCTACAATATCACTCGTCATCCAAGGTTCCCGAAAATTGCCGTATTTATCTTTCTTCCTCACAGGAACATGCCTGTCCTGTATTCCTTTCAACTGACACTTGAAAGCCTCCCACATGTCAGATGTTGATTTGCCCTCAAACATCCGCCCCCAATCTATGTTCTTCAGTTCCCGCCTAATATTGTTATAATTAGCCTTCCCCCAATTTAGCACATTCATCCTCGGACCACTCTTATCCTTGTCCACCAGTACTTTAAAACTTACTGAATTGTGGTTACTGTTACCGAAATGCTCCCCTACTGAAACATCTACCACCTGGCCGGGCTCATTCCCCAATACCAGGTCCAGTACCGCCCCTTCCCTAGTTGGACTGTTTACATATTGTTTTAAGAAGCCCTCCTGGATGCTCCTTACAAACTCTGCCCCGTCTAAGCCCCTGGCACTAAGTGAGTCCCAGTCAATATTGGGGAAGTTGAAGTCTCCCATCACCACAACCCTGTTGTTTTTACTCTTTTCCAAAATCTGTCTACCTATCTGCTCCTCTATCTCCCGCTGGCTGTTGGGAGGCCTGTAGTATACCCCCAACATTGTGACTGCACCCTTCTTATTCCTGATCTCTACCCATATAGCCTCACTGCCCTCTGAGGTGTCCTCTCGCTGTATAGCTGTGATACTCTCCTGAACAAGTAGCGCAACTCCGCCTCCCCTTTTACATCCCCCTCTATCCCGCCTGAAACATCTAAATCCTGGAACGTTTAGCTGCCAATCCTGCCCTCCAATGTCGCACAGCTTCCACTATGGCTTGGGCTTCCTTTTCTACTGAAGAGTGGCGGATTTCTGAGGCGTGGAGGGTCCGGGAGAAAAAGGCCATGGGTCTGCCCGCTTGGTTAAGGGTGGCCGCTAGAGCTACGTCGGAGGCGTCGCTCTCGACCTGGAAGGGGAGGGACTCATCGATGGCGCGCATCGTGGCCTTTGCGATATCCGCTTTGATGCGGCTGAAGGCCTGGCAAGCCTCTGTCGACAGAGGGAAGGTCGTGGTCTGTATTAGGGGGCGGGCCTTGTCTGCGTTCTGGGGGACCCACTGGGCGTAGTATGAAAAGAACCCCAAGCAGCGTTTCAGGGCTTTTGGGCAGTGCGGGAGGGGAAATTCCATGAGTGCGCGCATACGTTCGGGGTCGGGGCCTATTATCCCATTGCGCACTACGTAGCCCAGAATGGCTAGCCGATCGGTGCTAAAAACGCACTTGTCCCCGTTGTACGTGAGGTTCAAGGCTTTGGCGGTCTGGAGGAAGTTTTGGAGGTTGGCGTCGTGGTCCTGCTGATCGTGGCCGCAGATGGTTACATTGTCGAGATACGGGAACGTGGCCCGCAACCCATGTTGATCAACCATTCGGTCCATCTCCCGTTGGAAGACCGAGACCCCGTTTGTGACGCCAAAAGGGACCCGTAGGAAATGGTATCATGGCCCGTCTGCCTCGAAGGCTGTGTACTTGCGGTCACTTGGGCGGATGGGGAGCTGATGGTAGGCGGACTTGAGGTCCACGGTGGAGAAGACTTTATATTGGGCAATCCGGTTGACCATGTCGGATATGCGGGGGAGAGGGTACGCGTCTAGTTGTGTGTACCTGTTGATGGTCTGGCTATAGTCAATGACCATCCTTTGTTTCTCACCTGTCTTCACTACTACCACCTGCGCTCTCCAGGGACTATTGCTGGCCTGGATTATGCCCTCCTTTAGTAGCCGCTGGACTTCGGACCGAATGAAGGTCCGGTCCTGGGCGCTGTACCGTCTGCTCCTAGTGGCGACGGGTTTGCAATCCGGGGTGAGGTTCGCAAACAAGGACAGGGGTTGCACCTTGAAGGTTGCGAGGCCGCAGATAGTGAGTGGGGGTATGGGGCCGCCGAATTTGAACGTAAGGCTCTGTAGATTGCATTGGAAATCTAATCCCAGCAAGGTGGGGGCACAGAGTTGGGGAAGGACGTTTAGTTTGTAGTTTTTGAACTCCCTCCCCTGCACCGTTAGGGTAACTATGCAGAATCCCTGGATCTGTACAGAGTGGGATCCTGCAGCTAGGGAAATCTTTTGTGCGCTGGGATAGGTGGTCAAGGAACAGCGTCTTACCGTGTCGGGGTGTATAAAGCTCTCCGTGCTCCCGGAGTCGACTAGGCATGGCGTCTCGTGGCCGTTTATTAGCACCGTTGTCGTCGTCGTCTGGAGTGTCCGGGGCCAAGCTTGATCGAGCGTAATTGAAGCGAGCCGTGGTTGTAGTAGTGGAGTGGGGTCCGTTGTTGCCGTCCAAGATGGCGTCGGGGATGGACAAAATGGCCACCCCCATACATCGCACGTGGCTGGGGGGTCACAAGATGGCGGCGGGGGTGGACAAAATGGCCGCCCCCACACGTCGTACAGGTCTGGGGCGGTCCAAGATGGCGGCACCCCTCCTCCCCTCGTGGTGGCCGGGACCCAAAATGGCGGCGTCTGCGGGTCGCACATGGTGTGCTGGGGGGGCTGGGGAGCGCTAGGACCGCGAGCGCTAGGATCGCGAGCGCTAGGACCGCGAGCGCTAGGACCGCGCGGAGCTCCCTCACCGGGGACAGCGGTGGTCGGGGCCCAAGTAGGTGGCGCCGGCTGGTCAGGCGTGGGGCGCGGGGTGGGGGTTAGGGTGGCGTTAGGGACGCGCAAAACTCCCTCCTCTCCGTGGAGAGTGTTGGCCGGGACCCAAAGCGGTAGCGCCGGCGGCGGGTCATACATGGGCTGCGGGGGGGGGGTTGGGGAGCGTAAGCGGCGTGCAGAGCTCCCAGTTCTCCCGGGACCGCGGTGGTCGGGACCCAGAGTGGCTGCGCCTGCGGGTCGTACATGGCGTGCTGGGGGGGTTGGGGCGCGTAAACTGCTTGCAGGGCTCCCTGTGCTCCCGGGACAGCGGCGACCTCGCGGGACCGGCACACAACCGCATAATGGCCCTTTTTCCCGCAGTTTTTGCATATAGCTGCGCGGGCCGGGCAGCGCTGTCGGGGGTGTTTCGCCTGGCCGCAGAAATAACAGCGGGCGCCCCCGGTGCGACTCGGCGTTTGGACCGCGCAAGCCTGTGGGGTGTCCGGGGGGGGGGGGGGTAGGGGGTTTGCCGCGACGGGTACGTACGGGGCCCAATGGGTTGCCGCGCGGTCGGGGCCGTAGGCGCGGGTATTACGCGCGGCCACGTCTAGGGAGGCTGCTAGGGCCCGTGCCTCTGAGAGTCCTAGCGACTCTTTTTCTAGAAGTCTTTGGCGGATTTGGGAGGATTGCATACCTGCCACAAGAGCATCACGCATTAACATGTCCGTGTGTTCGTTTGCGTTCACCGACGGGCAGCTGCAGGTTCGTCCCAAAATCAGCAGCGCGGCATAGAATTCGTCCATCGATTCTCCGGGAGCTTGCCGTCTCGTCGCGAGCTGGTAGCGAGCGTAGATTTGGTTAACTGGGCGGACATAGAGACTTTTCAGTGCTGCGAACACCGTCTGGAAATCCTCCGAGTCTTCGATGAGGGAGAAAATCTCCGTGCTCACCCTCGAGTGCAGGACCTGCAGTTTTTGGTCTTCTGAGACCCGGCCGGTGGTCGTTCTGAGGTAGGCCTCGAAGCAAGTCTGCCAGTGCTTGAAGGCTGCTGCCACGTTCACTGCGTGGGGGCTGATCCTCAGGCATTCCGGAATGATCCTGAGCTCCATAGTCCTTTTAGGCACGCTTAATAAATTGTAGCGCACAAAGACTCCGTGAGACGAATAGAGTGAAGTCGATGAGGCTTTATTAAGCGTGTCTGTTCCCCGCAGCTCGATAGTAAACTGGCCTGCGGGGGAAGACTCCGGCTTCTTATACTCCGCCTTCAGGGCGGAGCTAGAGGTCAACGGCCAACCAGGACCCGGGATCTGTCAGCCAATGACATCAGGGCTTCCAGTCCCACATGACCCCCAATACATTCTACCACAAATCTACCCACTGCTCATGTACAATCCTCCAATCGCCCATATACAATCTACCCACTGCCCATGTACAATCTACCCACTGCTCATGTACAATCTACCCACTGCTCATGTACAATCTACCCACTGCTCATGTCCAATCTATCCATTGCTCATGTACAATCTACCCACTGCCGCCCATGTACAATCTACACACTGCTCATGTACAATCTACCCATTGCTCATGTACAATCTATCCACTGCCCATGTACAATCTACCCACTGCTCATGTACAATCTACCCACTGCTCATGTACAATCCTCCCACTGCCCATGTACAATCTACCCACTGCTCATGTACAATCTACCCACTGCTCATGTCCAATCTACCCATTGCTCATGTACAATCTACCCACTGCCCATGTACAATCTACCCACTGCCCATGTATAATCCTCCCACTGCCCATGTACAATCTACCCACTGCTCATGTACAATCCTCCCACTGCCCATGTACAATCCTCCCACTGCTCATGTACAATCCTCGCACTGCCCATATACAATCTACCCACTGCCCATGTACAATGTACCCACTGCCCATGTACAATCTACCCATGTACAATCTACCCACTGCCCATGTACTATCCTCCCACTGCTCATGTATAATCCTCCCACTGCCCATATACAATGTACCCACTGCTTATATAAAATCCTCCCACTGCTCATGTACAATCCTCCAATCACCCATATACAATCCTCCCACTGCCCATGTACAATCCTCCCACTGTCCATATACAATCTAACCACTGCTCATGTACAATCTACCCACGGCCCATGTGCAATCCTCCCACTGTCCATGTACAACCTACCCACTGCTCATGTACAATCCTCCCATTGCTCATGTACAATCTACCCACTGCTCATGTACAATCCTCCCATTGCTCATGTACAATCTACCCACTGCACAGATAAAATCCTCCCATTGCTCATGTACAATCCTCCCATTGCCCATGTACAATCTACCCACTGCCCATGTACAATCTACCCACTGCCCATGTACAATCTACCCACTGCTCATGTATAATCCTCCCACTGCTCATGTACAATCAACCCACTGCTCATGTACAATCTACCCACTGCTCATGTACAATCTACCCACTGCCCATGTACAATCTACCCACTGCTCATGTATAATCCTCCCACTGCTCATGTACAATCTACCCACTGCTCATGTACAATCTACCCACTGCCCATGTACAATCCTCCCACTGCCCATTTACAATCTACCCACTGCCCATGTACAATCTACCCACTGCTCATGTACAATCTACCCACTGCCCAATTACAATCTACCCACTGCCCATTTACAATCTACCCACTGCCCATGTACAATCTACCCAATGCTCATGTACAATCTACCCACTGCTCATGTACAATCTACCCACTGCCCATGTACAATCCTCCCATTGCTCATGTACAATCTACCCACTGCCCATGTACAATCTACCCACTGCCCATGTACAATCGTCCCATTGCTCATGTACAATCTACCCACTGCCCATGTATAATCTACCCACTGCTCATGTACAATCCTCCCACTGCCCATGTACAATCTACCCACTGCCCATGTACAATGTACCCACTGCCCATGTACAATCCTCCCACTGCCCATGTACAATGTACCCACTGCCCATGTACAATCTACCCACTGCCCATGTACAATGTACCCACTGCCCATGTATAGTCTACCCACTGCCCATGTACAATCCTCCCACTGCCCATGTACAATCCTCCCACTGCCCATGTACAATCCTCCCACTGCCCATGTACAATCTACCCACTGCTCATGTACAATGTACCCACTGCCCATGTACAATCTACCCACTGCCCATGTACAATGTACCCACTGCCCATGTATAATCCTCCCACTGCCCATGTACAATCTACCCACTGCTCATGTACAATCCTCCCACTGCCCATGTACAATCCTCCCACTGCTCATGTACAATCCTCGCACTGCCCATATACAATCTACCCACTGCCCATGTACAATGTACCCACTGCCCATGTACAATCTACCCATGTACAATCTACCCACTGCCCATGTACTATCCTCCCACTGCTCATGTATAATCCTCCCACTGCCCATATACAATGTACCCACTGCTTATATAAAATCCTCCCACTGCTCATGTACAATCCTCCAATCACCCATATACAATCCTCCCACTGCCCATGTACAATCCTCCCACTGTCCATATACAATCTAACCACTGCTCATGTACAATCTACCCACGGCCCATGTGCAATCCTCCCACTGTCCATGTACAACCTACCCACTGCTCATGTACAATCCTCCCATTGCTCATGTACAATCTACCCACTGCTCATGTACAATCCTCCCATTGCTCATGTACAATCTACCCACTGCACAGATAAAATCCTCCCATTGCTCATGTACAATCCTCCCATTGCCCATGTACAATCTACCCACTGCCCATGTACAGTCTACCCACTGCCCATGTACAATCTACCCACTGCTCATGTATAATCCTCCCACTGCTCATGTACAATCTACCCACTGCTCATGTACAATCTACCCACTGCTCATGTACAATCTACCCACTGCCCATGTACAATCTACCCACTGCTCATGTATAATCCTCCCACTGCTCATGTACAATCTACCCACTGCTCATGTACAATCTACCCACTGCCCATGTACAATCCTCCCACTGCCCATTTACAATCTACCCACTGCCCATGTACAATCTACCCACTGCCCATGTACAATCCTTCCATTGCTCATGTACAATCTACCCACTGCCCATGTACAATCTACCCACTGCCCATGTACAATCGTCCCATTGCTCATGTACAATCTACCCACTGCCCATGTATAATCTACCCACTGCTCATGTACAATCCTCCCACTGCCCATGTACAATCTACCCACTGCCCATGTACAATGTACCCACTGCCCATGTACAATCATCCCACTGCCCATGTACAATCTACCCACTGCCCATGTACAATGTACCCATTGCCCATGTACTATCCTCCCACTGCTCATGTATAATCCTCCCACTGCCCATATACAATGTACCCACTGCTTATATAAAATCCTCCCACTGCTCATGTACAATCCTCCAATCACCCATATACAATCCTCCCACTGCCCATGTACAATCCTCCCACTGTCCATATACAATCTAACCACTGCTCATGTACAATCTACCCACGGCCCATGTGCAATCCTCCCACTGTCCATGTACAACCTACCCACTGCTCATGTACAATCCTCCCATTGCTCATGTACAATCTACCCACTGCTCATGTACAATCCTCCCATTGCTCATGTACAATCTACCCACTGCACAGATAAAATCCTCCCATTGCTCATGTACAATCCTCCCATTGCCCATGTACAATCTACCCACTGCCCATGTACAATCTACCCACTGCCCATGTACAATCTACCCACTGCTCATGTATAATCCTCCCACTGCTCATGTACAATCTACCCACTGCTCATGTACAATCTACCCACTGCTCATGTACAATCTACCCGCTGCCCATGTACAATCTACCCACTGCTCATGTATAATCCTCCCACTGCTCATGTACAATCTACCCACTGCTCATGTACAATCTACCCACTGCCCATGTACAATCCTCCCACTGCCCATTTACAATCTACCCACTGCCCATGTACAATCTACCCACTGCTCATGTACAATCTACCCACTGCCCATTTACAATCTACCCACTGCCCATTTACAATCTACCCACTGCCCATGTACAATCTACCCATTGCTCATGTACAATCTACCCACTGCTCATGTACAATCTACCCACTGCCCATGTACAATCCTCCCATTGCTCATGTACAATCTACCCACTGCCCATGTACAATCTACCCACTGCCCATGTACAATCGTCCCATTGCTCATGTACAATCTACCCACTGCCCATGTATAATCTACCCACTGCTCATGTACAATCCTCCCACTGCCCATGTACAATCTACCCACTGCCCATGTACAATGTACCCACTGCCCATGTACAATCCTCCCACTGCCCATGTACAATCTACCCACTGCCCATGTACAATGTACCCACTGCCCATGTACAATCCTCCCACTGCCCATGTACAATGTACCCACTGCCCATGTACAATCTACCCACTGCCCATGTACAATGTACCCACTGCCCATGTATAATCTACCCACTGCCCATGTACAATCCTCCCACTGCCCATGTACAATCCTCCCACTGCCCATGTACAATCCTCCCACTGCCCATGTACAATCTACCCACTGCTCATGTACAATGTACCCACTGCCCATGTACAATCTACCCACTGCCCATGTACAATGTACCCACTGCCCATGTATAATCTACCCACTGCCCATGTACAATCTACCCACTGCCCATGTACAATCTACCCACTGCTCATGTACAATGTACCCACTGCCCATGTACAATCTACCCACTGCCCATGTACAATGTACCCACTGCCCATGTACAATCTACCCACTGCCCATGTACAATGTACCCACTGCCCATGTATAATCTACCCACTGCCCATGTACAATCCTCCCACTGCCCATGTACAATCCTCCCACTGCCCATGTACAATCCTCCCACTGCCCATGTACAATCTACCCACTGCCCATGTACAATCCTCGCACTGCCCATATACAATCTACCCACTGCCCATGTACAATCTAACCACTGCTCATGTACAATCTACCCACGGCCCATGTGCAATCCTCCCACTGTCCATGTACAACCTACCCACTGCTCATGTACAATCCTCCCATTGCTCATGTACAATCCTCCAATCACCCATATACAATCCTCCCACTGCCCATGTACAATCCTCCCACTGTCCATATACAATCTAACCACTGCTCATGTACAATCTACCCACGGCCCATGTGCAATCCTCCCACTGTCCATGTACAAACTACCCACTGCTCATGTACAATCCTCCCATTGCTCATGTACAATTTACCCACTGCCCATGTACAATTTACCCACTGCCCATGTACAATCCTCCCTCTGCTCATGTATAATCCTCCCACTGCTCATGTACAATCTACCCACTGCCCATGTACAATGTACCCACTGCCCATGTACAATCTACCCACTGCCCATGTACAATCTACCCACTGCCCATGTACAATCTACCCACTGCCCATGTACAATCTACCCACTGCCCATGTACAATCCTCCCACTGCCCCTGTACACTGTATCCCATCATAGACCGCACCGATTAATTTCATGTCCTGAGGAAAGTATGTTTAAGAGTTAGTATTGTTTTATGAATTGGGTTTCTGGGCAGTGGACAGGAAGATCTTTGATGTGTGTGGATAATCCAATCCATTTGCCAATTCTTTGGTCTGAACATTTCATTTATAACACAAGTTCATTTTAAATCTGGACAACTCCGACTGCTGTTTGTAAATACAGGAGCTAAACACCATGAAGTGGTGTCTCTGGAGATTACAGCTGTTTGTTTAACAGTAAAGTCCCTCAGTGGCTCGACACTAATATCTGACGTGGGAAATAAAAAGGAAAAACGCAATAAAATTTTGAGGGTTTTGCTCTTCTGCTGAGGTTAGTGTGGTCGAAATAACAGGATTCAGTTCCTGTGAGAGGTGCTAACTCCGTCGCAACCTGACTCAGCAGGAAGGACAATGTTCCCTCTCTCATCCTCTATTCCCACAGCCTCCCTTCCCACCGCCTTCCATCCCAAAGCCTCCCCTTCAACACTCCTTCGCTCCCTCCCTCAGTCCCTCTCACCTGTTCGCACTCTTCCTCTCCCTCCAGCATCCCCCTAATCTCCTCCTCCCCGCCCCCCCCCCCCCCCCCCACAACCACCCCTCTCACACTCCTTCGCCCCCTCAGCCTCTCACACTCCTCTTCCGCCTCAGACACCCTCCCTTCTTCAAGAGGCAGTATTCACACCACTAGCCCAGTTGGCCACTGTTACCTGCCTGGGCGTCAATGAGATGGAACCAAGTTATACTGTTGGCTCCGCACTGGTCTGGTTCTCTGGCCACAGGGAGTGCTGAGTCTGTTTAGCTAAGCCTACACCGCTGAGAAACAAAGACATTCATCGTGCCCATGGGATCTTGCTGTGTACGAAATGACAATCCTATTTGATTCCATAACAATAGTCGCCCTCCAGCAAAGTAATTAATTATACCTGAAGTGACTCATTGCTCGAGATAGAACTTCATGATTAGGTAACAACTCTATTATCTATAGAATCCCTACAATGCAGAAGGAGGTCATTTGGCCCAACAAGGCTGCATCGACCCTCCAACAGAGCAGCCTACCTAGGCCCGCTCCCCCTCCCCTATCCTTCTAACCCCAGTTAACCAGCACATCTTTGGACACTGTGGGGCAATTTTAGCATGGCCAATCCACCTAACCTCCACATCTTTGGACTGTGGGAGCAAACCGGAGCACTCGGAGGAAACCCACGCTGATGTGGAGAGGAAGCGCAAACTCCACACAGGCAGTCACCCAAGGCATGAAGTGAACCCGGGTCCCTGGCTCCATGAGGCAGTAGTGCTAACCACCGTGCTACCTTGCCGTCCCTCATCATTGTATCATGTGACTATCAGGATGGTAGAAGCCAAACTACATAAATCTAGATTTTTTGTTTGGCCGAGCAATTCCTGTGGGTCTATTTCCTGCGTCCTTACTTTCTGCTTAAAATCTCAACATTAAACAGGAGCTGGACAAAATACTCATAGGGCTAACCCACCTTCAGAATGATCTCTAAAGCGACACGCTACCAGATGACTATAATCGAGGTTGATACACCCGGTGCCAGAACTAAGGGAGTGCGCACTGTTGGAGAGATACCGCTGTACAGATGAAATGTGAAACTGAGGTTCCGTCTTGTGAATGTAGATTATCCTGTGGAACTATCGAAAAAGATCAGTGAGGCTATCCCCAATGCCCAGGCCAACACTTATTAATCAAATCAACTTCACAAAAACAGATTATCCCTTCATTTACCACATTCCTGTTTGTGGGAGCTTGCTGTGCACATATCGGCTGCCACATTACCTAAACTACAACAGCCACTTCACATCAGAAAGTAGCTTGTTGACCGAGAAGTACTTTTCGGAAATACTGAGATGTGAAAGGTGATATCTTAATGCACGTTTTTCTTTCTTAAATAGTACATTATATCTGTGAGAAACAGTGGTGTGTAAGCAGCCATTTTAGTCCGCAGAATCCCGACAGTGCAGAAGGAGGCCATTCGGCCCATCAAGTCTGCACCGACCCTCTGAAAGAGTACCCTACCTAGGCCAAATCTGCCGCCCTATCCTGCAACCCAGTTAAACTGCACATCTTTGGACACGTTGAGGCAATTTGGCTTGGCCAAACCACCTAACCTGCACATCTTCGGACACTTTTTCACCTCATCCAGACTCCCAAATAGTAATGAGGAGAATTGCCAGGGGTAACGGTAAAGTGGCCATAGTCCCGGATGACCATAGGTTGCTTTCCCCTTTGAGGGGGAGAGCTGACTGGTGGTGATTTAACCTCAGGATCACCACTCCTCAGGCAGGGGGCAAGCTTCAGAAGACGGAGCCTTTGCGAATAATCTCAGTCGGTACGGAAATTGAACCCGCGTTGATGGCCTCGTTCTGCATCATGAACCAGCTGTCCAGCCAAGTGAGCTAAACTGGCCCCCAGGTCAGGTGTACAGTTAAGGAATGAATATTGAGCAGGAAATCCTGTCTGTGGCCGATTTCTAACCATCATAACTTTGAAATGGAAAGTGTTGCTGTAGTTCTCAATAAGGTAACAGTCCAGGTATATTTGAGTGTTTTGGGAAGAGAGCAATATCTGCAGATTTTGGAAGTTTGTCGATTTCTGTTGCTTCACAAAGGATGGAAGATCAATCAAACTCTCGCATAATCGAAGTGTCGAAAGAGCCTGAAATATGTTGGTGCGCTTTTCAAAAACCTCTGTTTAAATGTTCTCACAAAAGCATCACTCGCCCACATTTCCTGGAATCGTGCCACACTCAAATAAAACACATGTTGGGCATCAATTGGACAGGCCTCAACTGGGGGAAGACCACACACTGCTGTTTAAAATCCTGATCTCCAAGACACCAAAAACGTTTTGTTTTCTCCAAAACTCTCAACTCATATTGAACAATTTGGCAGGGGCGAGATTGGAAATCATTAATAAACAGTTATGCAACATTTGACTTCCACAGACAAAGAAAAAAAACAAGTCCTGAATGCCAAAATTCCCAAGCTTCCCAAACCATTTCCAAATTCACAGCATCCAACCTCTAAACAAAGTGCTTATTCTTCTATCAGGACTAAATTCTATTCACAGAAACAATTTCCACCGGGGTTTTCTTCTATCACTTGGACACAGTTCCAGATGTTTGTTTTGTCCTTTCCTGGTTCCTTTGTTTTCCTCCATTACCTCTCTCGTACCTCCCCTTACCTCAAAGTTGCTGAGAGATGACCACGCTTGCACCAGAACCTGAGCTATTCCTTGAGCAAATGGAGTTGCACCCATGATGCTCAATCTAGGCATAGCAACGGCCAACTCAATGAGGGCAAACACACTTGGAACTCAATCAAGCCAGTGATACAACAACTCCTTAATTGCTGGTTCTGGAGCCAGGCATTGGCCACACAACAGTTACTTTTCTCTATCAAGGATACTCATAGAATGTACAGCGCAGAAGGAGGCCATTCAGCCCATCGAGTCTGCATCGGCTCTTGGAAAGAGCACCCTACCCAAGCTCACACCACCCTATCCCATTAACCCAGTAACCCCACTCAAACAACACTAAGGGCAATTTTGGACACTAAGGGCAAGTTAGCATGGCCAATCCACCTAACCTGCACATCTTTGGACTGTGGGAGGAAACCGGAGCACCCGGAGGAAACCCACGCACACACGGGGAGAACCTGCAGACTCCACACAGACAGCGACCCAAGCCGGGAATCGAACCTGGGACCCTGGAGCTGTGAAGCAATTGCGCTAACCACTGTGCTACCGTGTTGCCCTCCCAGTCTCCTCCCCTCCACTTCTTGTAAACTCCTCCCCCCAGCATCGGTTCCTTCCCCCAACTTTTCATCCCGGTTAGGCTCATCGAAACCTGTTCTACCAGACTCCGGTGGCCTTTAACACACAACCCCAGCGTACACACTCAATACTTTCTAATTAATCGTCATAGAATAGAACCACAGAAACATAGGACAGTAGAGTGCAGAAGGAGGCCATTCAGCCCATCAGACAGAGAGTTCCAAATCAGCCCATCAGCTCCCTCACTGAGCAATCCAGTCAGTCCCACTCTTTCCTCACATCGCTGCGATCTTTCCTCATTTAAAAAAAAAATATTTTTATTCTCCTTTTTCACATTTTCTTCAAAGTTTACACCCCACCAACAAACAGTAAACGGTAACGAATACAATATCAATCCCCCTACCAACAACAACAATCCCATCCTCCCACCAACCCCCAAACAACGGTCCGCATGACAATATAAGCATCAAATAAAACGAAACCTCCCAAGAAAAAAAAAGGAATCAGGAATCGCTCCTGGTCACGATTAACATATATAGTCCACCCCCAATATTCAAAGCCGTCCAATCCCTGAAAGTGTACTGTGAAAGACACCCATGATTTGTAGACCCCCCCCCCCTCCACTTCTTGTAAACTCCTCCCCCCAGCATTGGTTCCTTCCCCCAACTTTTCACCCCGGTTAGACTCATCGAAACCTGTTCTACCAGACTCCGAAGGCCACAGCGCCTCCCCCCACCTCACTCCCGTTCACTGGCCGGCTGAAACCAACCAGCGTGGAGGCCCCCGCCCGGGTCTCCTTCCCCCCTGCCTGGTCCCAGGGAGGCAAAGAAATCCCCTTTAACACACAACCCCAGCGTACACACCCAAGCGCCAAAGAACCATCATTGCAAATGAAAATCCCAACTCTTCCCTTGTCCAAATATACAGCGTCGACTCATTTAGTACATACACCAACACGCAGTGAAGAAATAAAGTTCCATGAGGCTACATAAGTACAAGAACAACCCTCAGTCCCATTTCTCAATTCTGCCACAGTCCTTCTGCCTTCGCAAACCCCTCCGCCGCCACAAAATAAAAGTTGTTGAATTTGTAGGTCACCCTCAACTTAACTGGATACACTATGCCGCACTGCACCTTGTTGATGTACAGTGCCTTATTCACCCGGCCAAAGGCCGCCCGCCTCCTCGCCAACTCCACCGTGAAGTCCTGGTATATACGTATACCAGCTCCAGCCCACTGCACCACCCGCTTCTGCTTTGCCCAACACAGGACCTTCTCCTTCACACTGTACCTACGGAAACAAACAGTCACTACTCTTGGTGGCTCATTCGCCTTTGGTTTAGGCCTCCACGACCAATGAGCCCGATCCAGTTCGTACCGCGAGGGATCGTCCCCCTCCCCCAATAGCTTCGCCAACATCGTGGCAAAATACTCAGTCGGCCTCGGGCCTTCCACCCCTTCGGGCAGACCCACGATCTCAGATTCTGCTGCCTGGATCGGTTTTCCAGGTCTTCCATTTTGGCTCGCAGACACTTGTTGGTCTCTATCACCCTCCACAGCTCCTTCCCCATCGAGATGAGTTGATCACTGTGCTGCGATAATGCCTCTTCCACTTCCTTCAGTGTCTCACCTTGCTCCTGCACCTCCGCCGCTGCGCTTGATACCGCCGCCCTCACTGGGGCAATCGCCTCCTCCACCAGCACTTTCAATACCGCCCCCATCTCCCTCTTCATCGCTTCCATGTGCTTTGTGAACTGTTTCTCAAGTTCCACAGCCATCACCTTGGTCATTCCTTCTGCCGTGAGCAATGCGGCCTCCCCCCCGTGCCCCAGCCTCCGCTTTCCTTACAGTTCCCGCGCCGACTTTTCCACTCACCGGTGGTCTTTCCTTAGCCCCCATTTTCACGGCCGTTTTTTTTGAAAGCTTGGACATTTCTCCCCACTGTGTCCTCCTGCAACCTTTTCAGCATCCGTTGCCCCTGGGACCGGGCATTAAAACCCCGAAAATTCTGTTCCCGAGCGGGAGCCCTCCAGCGTGTGGCTGCCTCCCGCCCGCCGTCACCGGAAGTTCTCGATCTCTCCTCATTTTAGGAGGTATTTATTCAACAGTGGCGAACCGTCCGAACGATCTTTCACAGTGTTCAGAAAAGGTTCATACCGACAAAAAAGACGGTAGAAAGGGGAAAAATCGACCGTGGATATCTAAGGAGGTGAGGGACAGTATCAAATTGAAGGAAAAAAATACAAAGTGGCAAAAATTAGTGGGAGACTAGAGGACTGGGAAGTCTTTAGGGGACAACAGAAAGCTACTAAAAAAGCTATAAAGAAGAGTAAGGTGGACTATGAAAGTAAACTGGCTCAGAACATAAAAGCAGATAGTAAAAGCTTCTATAAATATATAAGACAAAAAAGAGTGGCTAAGGTAAATATTGGTCCTTTGGAAGATGAGAAGGGAGATTTAATAATAGGAGACGTGGAAATGGCTGAGGAGCTGAACAGGTTTTTTGGCTCAGTCTTCACAGTGGAAGACACAAATAACATGCCAGTAACTGATGCAAATAAAGATATGATAGGTGAGGACCTTGAGATGATTGTAATCACTAAGGAGGCAGTATTGGGCAAGCTAATGGGGCTAAAGGTAGACAAGTCTCCTGGCCCTGATGGGATGCATCCCAGAGTGTTAAAAGAGATGGCTAGGGAAATTGTAAACGCACTAGTGATAATTTATCAAAAATCACTAGACTCTGGGGTGGTCCCAGAGGATTGGAAAGTAGCAAACGTGACACCACTGTTTAAAAAAGGAGGTTGGCAGAAAGCGGGTCATTATAGGCCGGTAAGCTTAACATCGGTTGTAGGGAAAATGCTGGAATCTATCATTAAGGAGGAAATAGCGGGCACCTGGAGGGAAATTGTCCCATTGGGCAGACGCAGCATAAAGGGTAGGTCGTGTCTGGCTAATTTGGTAGAATTTTTTGAGGACGTTACCAGTGCAGTAGATAATGGGGAGCCAATGGATGTGGTATATCTGGATTTCCAGAAAGCTTTTGACAAGGTGCCACACAAAAGGTTGCTGCATAAACTAAAGATGCATGGCATTGAGGGTAAAGTGGTAGCATGGGTAGAGGATTGGTTAACTAACAGAAAGCAGAGAGTGGGGATAAATGGGTGTTTCTCTGGTTGTCAACCTGTAACTAGTGGGGTCCCTCAAGGATCAGTGTTGGGCCCACAGTTGTTCACAATTTACATAGATGATTTGGAGTTGGGGACCAAGTGCAATGTGTCAAAGTTTGCAGACGACGCTAAATGAGTGGTAAAGCAAAAAGTGCAGAGGATACCGGAAGTCTGCAGAAGGATTTGGATAGGTTAGGTGAATGGGCTAGGGTCTGGCAGATGGAATTCAATGTTGCCAAGTGTGAGGCTATCCATTTTGGGAGGAATAACAGCAGAATGGATTATTATTAAAATGGTAAGATGTTAAAACATGCTGCTATGGAGAGGGACCTGGGTGTGCTGGTGCACGAGTCGCAAAAAGTTGGTGTTCAGGTGCAACAGGTGATTAAGAAGGCTAATCGAGTTTTGTCTTTCATTGCTGGAGGGATGGAGTTCAAGACTAGGGAGGTTATGCTGCAATTGTATAAGGTGTTGGTGAGGCCACATCTGGAGTATTGTGTTCAGTTTTGGTCTCCTTACCTGAGAAAGGACATATTGGCACTGGAGGGAGTGCAGAGGAGATTCACTAGGTTGATCCCAGAGTTGAGGGGATTAGATTATGACGAGAGGTTGAGTAGACTGGGACTGTACTCATTGGAGTTTAGAAGGATGCGGGGGGATCTTATTGAAACATATAAAATTATGAAGGGAATAGATAGGATAGATGCGGGCTGGTTGTTTCCACTGGTCGGGGAAAGCAGAACTAGGGGGCATAGCCTCAAAATAAGGGGAAATAGATTTAGAACCGAGTTTAGGAGGAACTTCTTCACCCAAAGGATTGTGAATCTCTGGAATTCCTTGCCCAGTGAAGCAGTTGAGGCTCCTTCTTTAAACATTTTTAAGAAAAAGATAGATACCTTTCTAAAGAATAAAGGGATTCGGGGATATGGTGTACGGGCCGGAGAGTGGAGCTGAGTCCACAAAGATCAGCCATGATCTCATTAAATGGCGGAGCAGGCTCGAGGGACTGATGGCCTACTCCTGTTCCTAGTTCTTATGTTCTAATTCAATTTTAAAGACTATTGCTTCTACCACCCTATCAGGCAGAGAATTCCAAATCCAAACCACCCATCACACAAAAAGGTTTGTCCTCAAATTGCCAATTTTGCCAATCACCTTAAATCAGTGTCCTTCAATCTTTGGAAGCAGATTCTTTATTTAGTTGATCTAACTCCTTCATGACTTTAATCCAGCCTATTAAATCTCCTCTTGGCTTTTTCTGCTCGAAAGGAGCTTCACTGGTCTATCCAAGCAACTCTAATTCCTCATCCCGGGAAACACTTCAGTAAATTTCCTTTGTATCCTCCTCGAAAGACTTCATTGTGCTCAGGGTTTGGCACAATTATCTATCTGAGGTTGAGCTGGTGTTTTATATCTAATTTCTTGACATCTGTACTCTCTGGGTGGGACTTTCCGGCCCTTTCAGTGGTGGGTTTCGTCGCAGGTGGGACGGAAGAATTTGGAAAGCAGCCAAAAGTCAATTTTGGCCGTTCTCCAATTTTTCCCGTATTCTCACTCTTCCTACGAAGCTATACCACCTCAGATTTTTCTGCATGAACTTCAATCGGCCGTGAATCCGTCCATTCCACAAGCCAGTCTATGCCCTCTTTGAATCTATTACTGTCTTCCTCACAGTTTGCCAAACTCCCAAGTTTGGTGTCATCTACAAATTTTGAAATTGTGGCCTGTATCCCCAGGTCCAAAGTATGAATATGTGTCAGCAACAATGGTTCTCGCGATGAATCCTGAGGGACATCACTGTAGGGTTTCTTTAGGGTTTTGGCCAAGGTTAGTATCATGACCGGTACAGGCTTGGAGGGCCGAAGGGCCTGTTCCTGTGCTGTATTGTTCTTTGGTCTCTTTGTACACTGTACACTGTAAATAGAATAAATGGAGTCTATGGATACCTCCCTCCTGACTCAAAAACAGCTTTTCACCAGAACTCTGGCCGGTGTTTTACAACCTTTCCTACCAGCGGAATCTTCATGTCCCGTTGACAGTGAACCCCCGCCCCGGGTTTCCCGGCAGTGGGAGTGCATACAACAGAAACCCCGTGGATAGCGGCAGGACTAGATGACCGCGCCGCCAGTCAATGGCGGGACACCGCAAAACACACCGTTGGGGGGTGGGGGGGGGGGGGGGCGCGTGGAACCCACATCCTCTCTGTTTTGTATTCCTCGGCCAATGTATCCATGCTACTCCTGCCCCCCCCCCCTCTTTTTTCATCCCATGGTTTCAATTTTGCTCACAAGCCTATAATGTAGTACGTTGTCGAACATCTTTCGAAAGTCCATCGACACAACGTCAACTTCACTGTCCTCATCAACCTCCTCCGTTACCTCATCAATAAGCTTTGTCAAGTCAGCCATTGGAAATGGGACCTGGAGCTGGTGTAGGCCTTTCAATCCTTCAAGCCTGCGCCATCTTCAATAAGAGCATTGCTGATCTGGTTGTACTTTCTCATGTGCCTCCCCCAAATAAACCTCGACTCACTTGTCCATCAAAAACCTGCCTCACTCTGTCTTGAATAATCTCAATAAGCCAGCCACACTGCTTTCTGGGAAGAAAATTCCACAGACTAATAACCCTTTGAGAGAAAGAATTTCTCCTCATCTCTTGTCTTAAACAATAGACCTCTTATTCTTAAACTGTGTCCTCTGGTTCTAGTCTCCCCTCAAGTGGAAACATCTTCCCAGCATCTACCCTGTCAAATCCACTCAGGACCTGATATGTTTCACTGAGATCACCTCTCATTCTTCTAAACTCCACTGGGTATACGCCCAGCCTGCTCAACCTTTCTTCGTCCCTTGTCCCAGGGATGGGTCGCGTGAAATTTCTCTGCAACGCTTCGAACTCAATTGCACCTTGTTTCAAATGAGAAGACAGAAGCTGTACACTGTATTCCGGACATTGCCGGAATTCTCTGTTCCCACCGGCGACACATCAAGAAACAAAGAACAAAGAAACGTACAGCACAGGAACAGGCCCTTCGGCCCTCCAAGCCTGCGCCAGCCATGCTGCCCGACTAAACTAAAATAGATCACTCCTCCTGATTGTTATTTTGATTCCTAACAGTTTTTTCCCTTTTAAAAAAAATAAATTTAGAGTACCCAATTATTTTTTCCAATTTAGCGTGGCCAATCCACCTACCCTGCACATCTTTGGATTGTGGGAGACCCACGCTGATGCAGGGAGAATGTGCAAACTCCACATGGACAGTGACTGGGGCCGGGATCGAAGCCGGGTCCTTGGCGCTATGAGGCAGCAGTGCTAACCACTGCGCCACTGTGCTGCCCATTGGTTTCCCAGTGGCTTCAATGGGAAATCCCTATGGCAAGCGGCGGCAGTAGAGAATCCCGCCGGCAGTGAACGGTGCACTGGGGGAGCGGAGAATCCAGCCCATAGTCCCTCCAAGGCCTCGTACAGCTACAGTGAAGGAGGTGAGGTCAGTGACAATCTTAGAAATAAAATCACAGAAAAGGAGAAGTCTGGGCCAGCAGATACAGGCTTTGATTGGGTACTTTTGTGGAATTCTGCTGTAAATGGTATAAACAGGGCTAGCAGCCTAACCGACACTAATCAGATTAGAATGGGGTTTCGAACAAATAATTTTTTCACTATCCTTAGAAATTTAACAACTGACATCATAAACTTTTCAAAATATCTGTTAGCCCCGCAACTTCCATAACTGCAAAGGGGGGGGGGATATTTGCTTGGTGATTGGTGCAATTCCTGTGAAGTAATTCAAAGAGAAACTCCACAAAACGTCAATGAAGCAATGTCACTTTCCCAATGTCATTTCTCTTTTCCGTGGGGCCGGCTTCTCGGGGCTGTTTTGCCCTGGGAGGCAATAACCAATAGTCACCTTTGTTGACTGTGTAAAATGTTTTCTCGGCAGTGTCAATCACGTTCTTAGTGCCCGCAGCACAGAATAGTCCCTTCATCTGTGCCAAAATTGGAATTGTCATGAACAAAGCCAAAAGCTAATTACTTTTCAGAAGGTGGCTACCTTCTTGAACCACTGCGCACCATGTGGTGTAGGTACACCCACAGTGCTGTTAGAGAGGGGGTGCCAGGATTTTGACCCAGCGACAGTGACGGGACGACCAATATATTTTCCAGTCAGGATGGTGGGTGATTTGGAGGGGTATGGGCAGGTGGTGGTGGTCCCATGTAGCTGTTGCCCTTAATCTTCTAGATGGTAGAGGCCGTGGGTTTGGAAGGTGCTGTCTCAGGATTCTTGGCGAGTTGCTGCAGTGCATATTGTAGATGGTACACACTGTTCGGCAGTGGTAGCGGGAGTGACTGTTGAAGGTGATGGATGGGATGCCGATAAGTGCATTGTCCTGGATGGATTGAGCTTCTGGAGTGTTGTTGGAGCTGCACTCATCCAGGCAAGCGGAGATGACTAAATCACACTTGTGCCTTGTAGATGGTGGACAGGCTTTGGGGAGTCAGGAGGTGAGTCAGCAACAGACAGCACTGTCATAGTTGAGTGATACAGCACCAGACGACGGCTATTCGGCCCCATGGTGTCTGTGCTGGCGGGCTCGATTTCAAACATATGGTTAAGGGCAAACTTTGCTGCCCCTGGCCTAGGAGTGCTGGATGGCGTTGCCTTTTGCTAGCACCGGCATCATTCACCTCGATCCGTAAAATATAGAGAACTGAAGATGAGGTGAGGTGGTATTAGAAAATGAGAGCTGCGAATGTCAAAAAGTAACTCGAATTTCAAAAATAGACAGACAGATTGATCAGAATTTGCTATTTTTAATTTTAAAAGTATCTAGGCAAGGTGTTTTTATTTCACGATATTGCACAGATGAAATTGAAGTGCTGAAGTTACAGATAGTAAGCCTTGCAGCAGATGCAATGTTTTATCTTATTGAGTGTGGGTGACACATGTTGCCCACACTGGCTCAGCAGCAACATCTGTGTGAACATTGCATAGTAAAGATTGGATAAATATTTGAAGTGGAGTGGTTATAGGAGAGGGAGAGAGGGAGGGTAGTGAGATTAAGCTTGTACTGTTTCAGCTCTCTTTCTGTGACCCACTGGAAAAACTGACGGATGCGTGAAATGCAATCCCAAAATAGTAATAATCCTGAAATCTGAACGGGTACAAATAAAATGCGACTCATGTCAGGAACAGGCGGACAGACCTTAGGAAGGATAGGAAGGCTTTAGCGAGGGTGAAGAAGAGATTTACTATATTGGTTCCAAGGGACCAGAATTATGTAGTGGCTGGAGAAGATAGGCTTGTCTCCTTAGAGCAGGGAAGGCAAAGATATTTGATAAAAGGTGTTTAAAACCGTGCAGGGTCCAGGTAGAGTGAGTAAAGAGAAACTGGCTCCAGCAGCTGAAGAGTTAACCAGATAGCACAACCTTTTAAGGTGATTGGCAGAGGACACGAGGAAAAAAACTTTTTACGCTGCAAAGATTCACCAATTAGTTGAATATTCGAAGAAGGAAAAGCTTGCACGATTCAGGGAAAAGAGTGGGGTCGGAGGGTGGTGTGTGGTGTGTGGCGATTAACTGGATTGCTCTTCGGAGGATCTAGTGCCAGCCCAATGGGCAGAATGGCCTGTTGTGCTGTGCTATCCCGTCACCAACATTAACTGATTGGCCTGGAACTGCCAGATTTACCCTTTCTCTGAATGAGGATGAAACATTTACACTCTTCATATCCCCTCCACTGCCTTCCCCCCCACCCCACCTGCCAGCCTTGTAGCACTGACCCGCTCGTTGTAGCAGTGGCATCTTTGCAAGATTCTGAAGCCAGTATCACTCTAGTGATGGGGTAGATGCCTCAGATATACCCTGCTCACGCTGTTTACAAGATTGATACTCTGCAAGGATGACCTTAAAGGGTATAAGAGGTAAGACATCTAGAGCACAATGATGACTGTTTAGTTAGGAACAGGATAAGACTTTATGTAACCGCACAGCCAGAATCATTCTCTGGGTTCTACAGCAGGGCAAAGCAAGACGTTCGCAAAGAATATAGAAACCACACAATCTGACCTCAGCGATCAGAAAGGTCCCAGTTTCAAACAGCTCATCATTCTCAGTTAGCAGTCACGATGTTATGGGCTTTTACCAGGAGGGGGCAGCAGTAGATGGAAAAGGAGGCAGAATATGGGGAGGGAGGAGGAAGTTGAGGAGGAGCTGGAGGAGACGGAGAGGAGGAGGACAAGGACATGGAGGAGGTTGAGTAGATTAAGAGTAAGAAGGTAGGAGGACCATACTGACTGGAATCATGACCTCGGGATGTTGAGCTGGATTTTGATGTTCCCCATCCAACAGATTAATTCAAATTCAGATCCAAACTCTAGTTATTATTCATCAATACATTGTAAACCTCATCCAGATCACATACAACGTTCAATGTGCTAGCTCATTCAGATCTCCCAGTGTCTACTCAAAACAAGCTCGTCCGTAACTCATTTCCATCCGTAAACTGAGAATGAGAATTCTATTGAAACATTTTTTTTCCTTGCAATTTAAATCAGGGTCTGGCTGCCGACCGGGGCGCGGCGCACCGGAAAACGGGAGCGGCGGGACAGAGAATCCCACCCCAGATTATTCCCCCCTTTTCGGGGTATGTTTGTGGAGGGGATTTTTTTTTTAATGGAAAGAATTTGCTGGGAGCAGAGACCATTTAAGACACTCAGTGACCTGGGCCATTCATCACTGTGTTGTGTAGGAGGGACCAGATTGGGAAGACTACATAGAGGCAGTGGTCTAATGGTATTGTCACTGGACTAGTTAGTAATCCAGGGACCCAGGCTCATCCTCGGGGGACCCAGGTTCAAATCCCACCAGGGCAGATAGTGAAATTTGAATTCAATAAAAAGTTTAATGATGACCATGAAGCCAGTATGGAATGTCATAAAAACCCCTCAGGTTCACTGACGCCATTTAGAGAAGGAAATCTGCCGACCTTCCCTGGTCTGGCCAACATGTAATAATCTTTATTGTTGTCACAAGAAGGCTGACATTGACACTGCAATGAAGTTACGGTGAAAAGCCCCTAGTCGCCACACTCCAGCGCCTGTTTGGGTACACAGAGGAAGAATTCAGAATGTCCAATTCACCTAACAAGCACATCTTTCGCGACTTGTGGGAGGAAACCGGAGCACCCGGACGAAACCCACGCAGACACGGGGAGAACGTGCAGACTCCGCACAGGCAGTGACCCAAACAGCAAATGTGGTCCCTTTGTTCAAAAAGGGGAGCAGAGACAACCCCGGCAACTATAGACCGGTGAGCCTCACGTTTGTAGTGGGTAAAGTCTTGGAGGGGATTATAAGAGACAAGATTTATAATCATCTAGATAGGAATAATATGATCAGGGATAGTCAGCATGGCTTTGTGAAGGGTAGGTCATGCCTCACAAACCTTATTGAGTTCTTTGAGAAGGTGACTGAACAGGTAGATGAGGGTAGAGCAGTTGATGTGGTGTATATGGATTTCAGCAAAGCGTTTGATAAGGTTCCCCACGGTAGGCTATTGCAGAAAATACGGAGACTGGGGATTGAGGGTGATTTAGAGATGTGGATCAGAAATTGGCTAGCTGAAAGAAGACAGAGGGTGGTGGTTGATGGGAAATGTTCAGAATGGAGTACAGTCACAAGTGGAGTACCACAAGGATCTGTTCTGGGGCCGTTGCTGTTTGTCATTTTTATCAATGACCTAGAGGAAGGCGCAGAAGGGTGGGTGAGTAAATTTGCAGACGATACTAAAGTCGGTGGTGTTGTCGATAGTGTGGAAGGATGTAGCAGGTTACAGAGGGATATAGATAAGCTGCAGAGCTGGGCTGAGAGGTGGCAAATGGAGTTTAATGTAGAGAAGTGTGAGGTGATTCACTTTGGAAGGAATAACAGGAATGCGGAATATTTGGCTAATGGTAAAGTTCTTGAAAGTGTGGATGAGCAGAGGGATCTAGGTGTCCATGTACATAGATGCCTGAAAGTTGCCACCCAGGTTGATAGGGTTGTGAAGAAGGCCTATGGAGTGTTGGCCTTTATTGGTAGAGGGATTGAGTTCCGGAGTCGGGAGGTCATGTTGCAGCTGTACAGAACTCTGGTACGGCCGCATTTGGAGTATTGCGTACAGTTCTGGTCACCGCATTATAGGAAGGACGTGGAGGCTTTGGAGCGGGTGCAGAGGAGATTTACCAGGATGTTGCCTGGTATGGAGGGAAAATCTTATGAGGAAAGGCTGATGGACTTGAGGTTGTTTTCGTTGGAGAGAAGAAGGTTAAGAGGAGACTTAATAGAGGCATACAAAATGATCAGGGGGTTGGATAGGGTGGACAGTGAGAGCCTTCTCCCTCGGATGGAAATGGCTGGCACGAGGGGACATAACTTTAAACTGAGGGGTAATAGATATAGGACAGAGGTCAGAGGTAGGTTCTTTACGCAAAGAGTAGTGAGGCCGTGGAATGCCCTACCTGCTACAGTCGTGAACTCGCCAACATTGAGGGCATTTAAAAGTTTATTGGATAAGCATATGGATGATAATGGCATAGTGTAGGTTAGATGGCTTTTGTTTCGGTGCAACATCGTGGGCCGAAGGGCCTGTACTGCGCTGTATCGTTCTATGTTCTATGAACCGGGAATCGAACGCGGGACCCTGACGCTGTGAAGCAATAGTGGTAACCATGTGACTCCAGGCCCACAGCAATGTGGTGGACCCTGAAGTGGCCTAGCAAAGCCACTCAGCTCAAGGGCAATTAGGGATGGGCAATAAGCCAGCGACGTCCACATTCCCCGAAAAAAAATCCACCCCTAATATTATTCTGTTATAGATCCCACTGGATCGGTCCAAGTGTCATTAAATAGAAGCTTCCATCTATTACAAATAATAAGTATAAATGAAGAATTTGCTCCAAATCGTTGCAGGCGGAATGTACAGAGTTAAATAAATTAATATAAAGTGGTTGAGAGAAATGAGGATTCCTTTGCCATCAGCCTCCAATCTCCCTTACAACGAATAGGTTTTCTTTAAAAACAAACGAGAGGCGAGTTAAATTCTACCCTCTTCCCAGCCGCCAGTAACATTTTCACTGAACACGTTAATTGTAATAAACAAAAAACAAAAAGCAGTCTCAGGGTGAACAGATTTTATCCGCGAGATGGACAATGAAACAGGCACAACTCTCCCCTCAACTCAACACAAGGTTACAAGTTAACTCGGGCACTACCTGCTATTGCAGGGTACCCCCAGCAGAATCCGCCCCCGTCCAAAACAAAAAATCACTGCAGCAAAAGTTTAACACGCACCCTCCAAATGTGCTTCGGTAAAATCAGTATCCCATTCTGGGTGTGTGAACATTTTTCCAATTCTAGGTATCTGGAGATAGAGATAATTGCTAAACGCCCTGAGCAATCTCCAAAGGTTACAGTCAAAAGTAGAACCCTTCGCAATCCAACTCTCAGGGGCAACTTCCCTTCAACCCACTGACAATCTGGAGACACCGGCTGACTCAACCTTCACAACAACTTTTAAAAAGCAAACAAAAAAATCGTCAGGTTTATTCTCCATCTGGAGGAGACACTGCAGAACAGAATGTTAACCGGCTCCTACCTGATTTACAAACAGCTCCAATCCATATGCAGAGAGAAAAGGTAAAAGCTTTCTTCATTTCTAGATCTCCAGTTCCTGGAGTGATTGGATTCTCCGATTGAAGAAATAAAAATGGTTTAATTTCTTCTCCCCTCTCTCTCTCTCTCTCTCTCTCCCACACACACACACACGCACACACGTGTGTGTAGTTCAGAACCGTGAATGAGGGAAAAGCAGAGATCCGCCGAGCAGCCCCCGGACACAAACGGAACAAGGTTGATGTGGAAACTACAAGGAAATTGATTGAAGGAAATGTACGCCACGATTAGCATCAAGCGACATGCGTTTCCTTTCTGCAAACCTCTCGCCACTTCCACTAACCCACAGGGGAAGGGGGGGGACGACGACTATTCTCCCCCCTCAAACTTTATTCTGACCAAAACGCTCCAGATTCGCTGTCATGTCCAGAAAGAATCTGAACTCCAGAACAAGGTTTTTTTGTTTAATTCTTGACGCCAAACTCCTTCAACTGTGTGGGACGATTCAGAAATCCCCAGTGTGTAATTCACTGGCGTTCATTTGTTTATATTTCAAATATTATATCCCTTTGCATTTAAGATTGCATTTTAAACAAATCAGTACTTAACCAGATGTAGTATTGTAATTAACCCTATGACAAGCCTCCAAGAAGAAGGATTCTTATTTAAATACATCAGTCTATATAATGTACGAAGACTGTTCTCCTGCATTGCCTGACAATCCTTTTTCTTTAAATATCCTTAGGCTTAAACTTAAACTGAACATTTCCTATATAAACCTGTCACGCTGTCATTACAGCCTTCCACCATTGGTGGCTGTCGCTTTTTCATAATAAATAATGTGAAATCAACTACATACCAAAAGTCAGAATGGATGATTTTAAAATGAGGACTGAGTTAGAAGTGAAAACTCCAGTCCATTTATCCACACCCTTCCTACTAACCCCATGTCACTTGGAGGAGATGCTAGTAATATTTTAATTAGTAAAATTTACCACGTCTGTTACATATTCCATTTTTGAGCACCATCGAAATGAAAGAAAGACTCGCATTTCTATAGCATCAGTCATAAAATCAGAGCAAATTACAGAGCAGAAGGAGGCTCCTCGTGTGCGAGGTTGGGGCTGATATAGCTGAAGGTGGTGTACAGAGCGCACCTTACAAGGGTGAGGATGAGCCGGTTCTTCGAGGGGGTCGAAGATGTGTGGGAATGTTGCAGGTGGGGGGGGGGGGGCGCAAGCCACGCTCTTATGTTTTGGTCCTGTCCAAAGCTGGGGGATTACTGGAAGGAGGTGTTTCGGGTAATCTCTAAAGTGGTGCACGTGAAACTGGACCCGGGCCCTCGGGAGGCCATATTCGGGGTGTCGGAACAGCCGGGGTTGGAAACGGGCGCGGAGGCAGATGTTGTAGCCTTCGCCTCGTTGATTGCCCGAAGGCAGATCCTGTTACGGTGGAGATCAACCTCTCCACCCTGTGCCCTGGCTTGGGAGGGGACCTGCTGGGATTCTTAACGCTTGAAAAGGTCAAATTTGAACTGAGGGGAAGGACGGAGGGGTTCTACAATTCCTGGGCGTTATCCATTATGCACTTTTGAGAATTGGATTACATCGAACATTGTGGGGGGGCTGGGAGGGTTGGGGGGAGGGGGACTGTATGTGTTAATGATGATAATGGGTGAATCCTGATTCCTTTTTGTCATTTGCTTATGTTAACATGCGGGCCAATGTTTGGGGTTTGGTGGGAGGATGGGATCGTTGTTATTGATGTGGGGATTGACATTTCATTCGTTACTGATTATTGTTGGGTGTAAATTTGGGAGAAAATTTGATAAAGGAGGCGAATAAAAAATTATTTTTAAAAAAGAGGCCATTCAGCCCATTGCATCCATGCCACGACCCCAGGATGTCTTCAACGTCTTTGGAACTAGTGATGTAGTTGGCATCCAGATCCATCTTTCGACTCCTACATTGTTGGCAAATTATCAAACTGCTTGCCAGCCACCCAGTGACGGATGAGCAGGAATTTATTTCAGTTGTTTTTGGTCATCCCCACTGACCGCCAGCTGTCTTGAGGCTGAAATAGACTGTTCACAAACTTGGTGTCAAATTTGTCCCCCAAGGTGAGCTTCTGAGCACATATCTGCACCATCACTAAGAGCACCTATTTGCACCGTTTTAACAATATCCGACTCCTCCCTTGTCTCCACTCATCTGCTGAAATTCTCATTCACACCTTTGTTACCTCGAGACGTAATTGTTCCAATACCTTGCCGGGTCCCACATTCCATCCACCATTACCCTGGACCCATTAAAAACTCTGTGGCCGTTGTTCTTACTTGTACAGAGTCCTGTCCACCCATTCTCCCTGCGCTCCCTGATCTACCCTGGCTCCCAGCTAACCAACACATCCATTTTTAAAATTATCATTATTTTTAATCTCCTCCATGACCTGCCATTTTCATCCCTCCACCATTGGTGGTTGTGCTTTCAGTGGTGAGGAGGCTAAATACTGAAATTCCCTCCCTCACCCTTTCTGTCTATTTGCCTCTGTCCTCTTTTAGGATGCCCTGAAAAGCTGGCTCTTTGACTACGTGTTTGGCGATACACCTAAGAAAAGACATGGTGGTTGCGGCACGGTAGCACAGTGGTTAGCACTGTTGCTTCACGCCACCAGGGTCCCGGGTTTGATTCCCGGCTTGGGTCACTGTCTGTGCGGAGTCTGCACGTTCCCCCCCCCCCCCCCCCCCCCCCCCTGTGACTGCGTGGGTTTCTTCCGGGTGCTCCGGTTTCCTTCCACAAGTCCCGAAAGACGTGCTTGTTAGGTGAATTGGACATTCTGAATTCTCCCTCCGTGTACCCGAACAGACGCCGGAGTGTGGCGACTAGGGGATTTTCACAGTAACTTCATTGCCGTGTTAATGTAAGCCTACTTGTGACACTAATAAAGGTCATTATTGTTATTATAATTGGAGAATGCAGCGCCCCTTCAGTACTGACCCTCTAACAGTTCAGCATTTCTACAGCACTGACACTATGACAGTGCAGCACTCCCTCAGGACTGACCCTTTAATAGTGTCGCACTCCCGCAGTACTGTCCCTCTGACAGTGCAGCACTCCCTCAGTACTGACCCTCTGACAGTGCAGCACTCCCTCAGTACTGACCCTCTGACAGTGCAGCACTCCCTCAGTACTGATCCTCTGTCAGTGCAGCACTCCCTCAGTACTGACCCTGACAGTGCAGCACTCCCTCAGTACTGACCCTCTGACAGTGCAGCACTCCCTCAGTACTGACCCTCTGACAGTGCAGCACTCCCTCAGTACTGACCCTCTGACAGTGCAGCTCTCCCTCAGTACTGACCCTCTGACAGTGCAGCATTCCCTCAGTACTGACCCTCTGACAGTGCAGCTCTCCCTCAATACTGACCCTCTGACGGAGCAGCACTCCCTCAGTACTGACCCTGACAGTGCAGCTCTCCCTCAGTACTGACCCTCTGACAGTGCAGCATTCCCTCAGTACTGATCCTCTGACAGTGCAGCTCTCCCTCAATACTGACCCTCTGACGGAGCAGCACTCCCTCAGTACTGACCCTCTGACAGTGCAGCTCTCCCTCAGTACTGACCCTCTGACAGTGCAGCACTCCCTCAGTACTGACCCTGACAGTGCAGCTCTCCCTCAGTACTGACCCTCTGACAGTGCAGCTCTCCCTCAGTACTGACCCTCTGAAAGTGCAGCACTCCCTCAGTACTGACCCTCTGACAGTGCAGCACTCCCTCAGTACTGACCCTCTGACAGTGCAGCTCTCCCTCAGTACTGACCCTCTGACAGTGCAGCACTGCCTCAGCACTGACCCTCTGACAGTGCAGCTCTCCCTCAGTACTGACTCTCTGATAGTGCAGCTCTCCCTCAGTACTGCCCCTCTGACAGTGCAGCACTCCCTCAGTACTGACCCTCTGACATTGCAGCTCTTCCTCAGTACTGACCCTCTGACAGTGCAGCACTCCCTCAGTATTGACCCTCTGACAGTGAAGTACTCCCTCAGTACTGACCCTCTGACAGTGCAGCACTCCCTCAGTACTGACCCTCTGACAGTGCAGCACTCCCTCAGTACTGACCCTCTGACAGTGCAGCACTCCCTCAGTACTGACCCTCTGACAGTGCAGCACTCCCTCAGTACTGACCCTCTGACAGTGCAGCACTCCCTCAGTACTGACCCTCTGACAGTGCAGCACTCCCTCAGTACTGACCCTCTGACAGTGCAGCACTCCCTCAGTACTGACCCTCTGACAGTGCAGCACTCCCTCAGTACTGACCCTCTGACAGTGCAACACTCCCTCAGTACTGCCCCTCTGTCAGTGCAGCACTCCCTCAGTACTGACCCTCTGACAGTGCAGCACTTCCTCAGTACTGACCCTCTGAGAGTGCAGCACTCCCTCAGCACTGACCCTCTGACAGTGCAGCTCTCCCTCAGTACTGCCCCTCTGAGAGTGCAGCACTCCCTCAGTACCGACCCTCTGATAGTGCAGCACTCCCTCAGTACTGACCCTCTGACAGTGCAGCACTCCCTCAGCACTGACCCTCTGACAGTGCAGCACTCCCTCAGTACTGACCCTTTGATAGTGCAGCACACCCTCAGTACTGACCCTCTGACAGTGCAGCACTCCCTCAGTGCTGACCTTCTGACAGTGCAGCACTCCCTCCGTACTGACCCTCTGACAGTGCAGCACTCCCTCAGTACTGACCCTCTGACAGTGCAGCTCTCCCTCAGTACTGACCCTCTGACAGTGCAGCACTCCCTCAGTACTGACCCTCTGACAGTGCAGCAGTCCCTCAGTACTGACCCTCTGACAGTGCAGCACTCCCTCAGTACTGACCCTCTGACAGTGCAGCTCTCCCTCAGTACTGACCCTCTGACAGTGCAGCACTCCCTCAGTACTGACCCTCTTACAGTGCCGCACTCCCTCAGTACTGACCCTCTGACAGTGCCGCACTCCCTCAGTACTGACCCTCTGACAGTGCAGCACTCCCTCAGTACTGACCCTCTGATAATGCAACACTCCAATGTAAGCCTACTTGTGACAACAATGAAGAGTATAAACTATTTCCACTGGTTGGAGATTCTAAAACTCAAGGGCATAGTCTAGAAATTAGTGCCAGACCATTCAGATGGGATGATAGGAAGAACTTCTTCACTCAAAGGATGGTAGAGATTTGGAACTCTCTCCCACAAACAGCAGTTGAAGCTAGATCAGTTGTTAATTTTAAATCGGAGATAGGTAGATTTTTGTTTAGCAAAGATATTAAGGGGCATGGGCCAAAGGCAGGTACATTGAGTTAGGCCATAGATCAGCCATGATCTCATTGAATGGTGGGGCAGTTTCGAGGGGCTGAATGGCCTACTCCTGCTCCATTGTTCTTTCATCTTTTGTGGCCTGATATCAAATTTGCTTTATTGCATCAGAGGCGCTACAGAAATACAAGTTGTCGTTGTTGGTCCCTCTCAACACCGAGGAAATAAATCTACATAATATGACAAACCTATAGAATAAATCTTAATATTAATAGGCAAGTAATTAAAAGCCAGAAAGAAAAGTTTTTCGATATTAATGAAAATGAAAATCACTTATTGTCACAAGTAGGCTTCAATGAAGTTACTGTGAAAAGCCCCTCGTCGCCACATTCCGGTGCCTGTTCGGGGAAGCTGGTACGGGAATCGAACCGTGCTGCTGGCCTGCCTTGGTCTGCTTTAAAAGCCAGCCATTTAGCCTAGTGTGCTAAATTAGCAGGGGTACATATAACAGTTTTATAATCATTCCTGTCTGGCAATTTAATAGCGACCTCCCTCATTTAAAATAAACAGGATAATGTTTCGGCAAAATCTGTGGTTCGAGAAATATCCAAGTACGCTATAAACATTTCCCTGCTTGCTGTCACAGTCCCTGAACTCAAATCTGGAAGAAAGATTGAGAGAGTTAGCAAGAGTTGCAAAATGAGCAGGTTTGAGGAGATAATCTGATCTTTGATTACGAGAGCTAAAATGTGTGTCTTTCTGTTGTCCCCCATCTTGTTTAGTTTAATGCAAGTAACCAGGATAATTTAATTATCTGAGATCTTGGTTAGAAGACATTTTAATGAGTAAAATGTTCCTTACAGCATGTGAATTCGAACTCTGGTCGTGACAATCCTTTTCTCACCAGTTAAAAATAAAACCCACCATGACACACATGTGAGCTATTAGAAAACAGCTCTTCCTCTACTCTGTATTCTGGAACTAATTTAAAGGCAAACAGCACCAACGTCCCTCTCACAGACTTCCGGCACCCGCTGCTGTCTCCCAGTTCCTTCACTAATAAAAAGACCGCAAATAAAACTATCCTGCACCTGTTGTACTGTTGACCTCATGACTATCCTCACACCCCTTCCCTCCATAACCCTCAACATGACCAACCCATCTTCTCCCCCATCCCTCAATCCCACCAACCCATCTTCTCCCCCATCCCTCAATCCCACCAACCCATCTTCTCCCCTTATCCCTCAATCCCACCTACCCATCTTCTCCCCATCCCTCAATCCCACCAACCCATCTTCTCCCCCAATCCCTCAATCCCACAACCCATCTTCTCCCCTTATCCCTCAATCCCACCTACCCATCTTCTCCCCATCCCTCAATCCCACCTACCCATCTTCTCCCCATCCCTCAATCCCACCAACCCATCTTCTCCCCATATCCCTCAGTCCCACCAACCCATCTTCTCCCCTATCCCTCAATCCCACCTACCCATCTTCTCCCCATCCCTCAATCCCACCAACCCATCTTCTCCCCTTATCCCTCAATCCCACCTACCCATCTTCTCCCCTATCCCTCAACATGACCAACCCATCTTCTCCCCATCCCTCAATCCCACCAACCCATCTTCTCCCCCTATCCCTCAGTCCGACCTACCCATCTTCTCCCCCTATCCCTCAACATGACCAACCCATCTTCTCCCCCATTCCTCAATCCCACCAACCCATCTTCTCCCCCATCCCTCAATCCCACCAACCCATCTTCTCCCCATCCCTCAACATGACCAACCCATCTTCTCCCCATCCCTCAATCCCACCAACCCATCTACTCCCCTATCCCTCAACATGACCAACCCACCTTCTCCCCCATCCCTCAATCCCACCAACCCATCTTCTCCCCATCCCTCAACATGACCAACCCATCTTCTCCCCATCCCTCAATCCCACCAACCCATCTACTCCCCTATCCCTCAACATGACCAACCCATCTTCTCCCCATCCCTCAATCCCACCAACCCATCTACTCCCCTATCCCTCAACATGACCAACCCACCTTCTCCCCCATCCCTCAATCCCACCAACCCATCTTCTCCCCTATCCCTCAACATGACCAACCCATCTTCTCCCCATCCCTCAATCCCACCAACCCATCTTCTCCCCTTATCCCTCAATCCCACCAACCCATCTTCTCCCCTATCCCTCAATCCCACCAACCCACCTTCTCCCCATATCCCTCAATCCCACCAACCCATCTTCTCCCCCTATCCCTCAATCCCACCAACCCATCTTCTCCCCATATCCCTCAATCCCACCAACCCATCTTCTCCCCATATCCCTCAATCCCACCAACACATCTTCTCCTCCTATCCCTCAATCCCACAAACCCATCTTCTCCCCTATCCATCAACATGACCAACCCATCTTCTCCCCCAATCCCTCAATCCCACAACCCATCTTCTCCCCCAATCCCTCAATCCCAACAACCCGCCTTCTCCCCATCCCTCAATCCCATCAACCCATCTTCTCCCCCATCCCTCAATCCCACCAACACATCTTCTCCTCCTATCCCTCAATCCCACAAACCCATCTTCTCCCCTATCCATCAACATGACCAACCCATCTTCTCCCTCAATCCCTCAATCCCACAACCCATCTTCTCCCCCAATCCCTCAATCCCAACAACCCGCCTTCTCCCCATCCCTCAATCCCATCAACCCATCTTCTCCCCCAATCCCTCAATCCCAACAACCCGCCTTCTCCCCATCCCTCAATCCCATCAACCCATCTTCTCCCCCATCCCTCAATCCCACCAACCCATCTTCTCCCCCATCCCTCAATCCCACCAACCCATCTTCTCCCCATATCCCTCAATCCCACCAACACATCTTCTCCCCCAATCCCTCAATCCCACAACCCATCTTCTCCCCCAATCCCTCAATCCCAACAACCCGCCTTCTCCCCATCCCTCAATCCCATCAACCCATCTTCTCCCCCAATCCCTCAATCCCAACAACCCGCCTTCTCCCCATCCCTCAATCCCAACAACCCATCTTCTCCCCCATCCCTCAATCCCACCAACCCACCTTCTCCCCCATCCCTCAATCCCACCAACCCATCTTCTCCCCATCCCTCAATCCCATCAACCCATCTTCTCCCCTATCCCTCAATCCCACCAACCCATCTTCTCCCCCATCCCTCAATCCCACCAACCCATCTTCTCCCCCATCCCTCAATCCCACCAACCCACCTTCTCCCCATCCCTCAATCCCATCAACCCATCTTCTCCCCCAATCCCTCAATCCCAACAACCCGCCTTCTCCCCATCCCTCAATCCCATCAACCCATCTTCTCCCCCATCCCTCAATCCCACCAACCCATCTTCTCCCCCATCCCTCAATCCCACCAACCCACCTTCTCCCCCATCCCTCAATCCCACCAACCCATCTTCTCCCCATATCCCTCAATCCCACCTACCCATCTCCCCATATCCCTCAATCCCACCAACCCAATACTCCCTCTTTCCCTTAATCCCAACAACCCGCCTTCTCCCCATCCCTCAATCCCACCTACCCATCTTCTCCCCATACCCTTCAATCCCACCAACCCATCTTCTCCCCCATCCCTCAACACCACAAACCCATCTTCTCCCCATATCCCTCAATCCGACCAAACCATCTTCTCCCCATACCCTTCAATCCCACCAACCCATCTTCTCCCCATATCGCTCAACACCACAAACCCACTTCTCCCATCTCCCTCAATCGCACCAACCCATCTTCTCCTCATAACCCTCAATTCCACCAAACCACCTTCTCCCCATATTCCTCAACCGCAGCAATTCATCTTCTCCCCATACCCTTAATCCCACCAACCCACCTTTTCTCCATATCCCTCAATCCTATCCACCCACCTTCTCCCCATATCCCTCAACTCCACCTATCCACCTTCTGCCCATATCCCTCAATCCTATCCACTCACCTTCTTCCCAGATTCCTCAAGTTCGCCTAATTCCCCTTGATCCCATTGACCCACTTTTTCACAGTGGGCGCTGGCCTGCTCCTCTGGTTGCTGTACATCAGAAACACGATTATCCCGAGCGAGCAGGTCTTTGCATTTACTCTTGCCAGACAAATTGCAAACCTCTTTTACGAGACCAGACTTACACTTTTGCCATAATTCTGCAAATCCACTCCACATCTCTTTCCAAGTTTCTCTTCAAGTTACACTCTGTGCTTCGCTTATTCCACAATTCACTACTCTGCTGAGGTAAAAGATTCATGTGACGTCCCTACGTGCAGTCACACAGCACAGAAGGAGACCATTTGGCCCATTGTGCTTCTGCCTGCCCTTTGAAAAAGTTGCCCAATTAGTCCTACTTCCCCTCATTTCCTCATTCTAACTCCGGACTCTTGGTAATCAAAGAACTGGATTGGGTGAGCCTTGTCTTGATCTCGAAAATGTCGACACTCATCTTCCTCTTTTCCAAAGCAATTAAATTAATTCTGAAAATCTTCCAGTGTCAGCCCTGACCCACTTTGTAGCACACTTGCCCCTGAGTCACAAGGTTCTGCATTTAGGTCTCACTCCAGGGCTCATGCACAAAAATCAAAGTGTGCAGGGCGATGCTGTCCTGAGGGAGTGCTGCACTGTTGACGGTGCTATCTTTTGGAAGGGACTTTAAACCGAGGAACTAACTGCCTGCCCAGGCCGATGTCAAAGATCTCATGGCAATATTTCGAGGAGTTATCTCGTGTCCCGGACGTTATCACATTGCAGTTTGTGGGAGTTGGTTGGGTGCATCTTAGCTATCGCCTTTTCTAACATTACAACAGTGACTACACTTAAATAAAAAGCATTGGCTGCAAAACATCTGACGGTCACGAAAAGTATCGAAATGCAAGTCTATTTTCCTTCTCTTATCATTTAAATACCTCTTGTGGGTCTCCATCAATTAGAGGACCCCCCCGCCCCCCTTTAAGATCTCCTATTTATATTTAGAATAAACACTGAGTGATATCTTCAGCTAGTGGTTGATTATGTTGTTGGAGAAATAAGCCAGAATGTGAGCTCAAATCCCACCACTGCGGTTTAAGATTTCAGTGAAAGTGACAATGAAGGTGTTGATTTGATGCAAACGACTGACTGGAAAAGGGGAAGGCAGCGTGGTGATGTCACCAGACTAATAATACAGAGGTCCAGGCGAATGCTCTGGGGACACAGGTTCAAATTCCACCACGGCTCCTGGAGAATCTATATTCAGTTAACTAAATTAATCTGGAACAAAAATCTAATAAAATGGACCATTTATAAAAGTCTACCCGGTTCATATAATAATAATCTTCATTGTCACAAGTAGGCTTACAATGCAATAAAGTTACTGTGAAAATCCCCTAGTCGCCACATTCCGGCGCTTGTTCGGGTACACAGAGGGAGAATTCAGAATGTCCAATTCACCTAACAAGCACATCTTTGGACTGTGGGAGGAAACCGGAGCACTCGGAGGAAACCCACGCAGACACAGGGAGAACGTGCAGACTGCACACAAACAGTGACTCAAGCCGGGAATCGAACCCGGGACCCTGTGAAGCAACAGTGCTACCCACTGTGCTACCCTGCCCACTATTAATGTCCTTTAGGGAAGGAAATTTGCCGTCATTACCCAGTCTGGCCTACATGTGACTCCAAACCCACAACAAAGGGGTTGACTCTGAAATGGTAACTATGGGGTGATAGTGATCTCAGAATGGAGATGAACTCCCCTTGATGAACTATGAAACATTCAAGGGATAGAGTGTTCAGCGGGACAGACCTGGCAGTGGAGGAAGAGGGCGGCTTCAACATGGTCGGCACATTTGGGAGATAAGGGAAGTAGTCCACCTGATCCAGGTTTGATTTCCCAGTGTGGTAGTTTGGCTGGAAGCAAAGGGTCCAGGGGTAATTCTTTTTATTTGGGTGCTGTAGATAATGGAAGGAAGGGGCAAGGTAAGTACAAATCGGTGGAAGTGTAAATTTAGCATTGATATTCGCAAGCTCTTCAAAACAAATTCATGAGATTATTGGCACCACTGGCAAGGCTAACATTCATTGGCCATACCTAGTTTCCCCGAGAAGATGGTGGTGGACTTTCTTCTTAAATTGCTGCATCCATATAGTGTAGGCACACCTATTGTGCTGTTCGGGAGGGCGTTCAAGGACTTTGACTCAGCGGCAATGAAGGAACACCCTGAATAGGATTCTCCGCCGGCGGGATGCCCCTTTTTGCTGGCGCCCAGGGGTTCCCCGACGGCGTGGGGCTGCCCCACAATGGGAGACCCCATTGACCGGCTGGTGTAACGGAGAATCCCGCCGGTGGGTCAGGGCAGAAATGAGGTGCGGCGAGGGGGTGGGGGGAGAATCCAGCCCCCTATATTTCCAAGTCAGGATGATGAATGACTTGGGAGGAGAACATGCAGGTGGTGATGTTCCCACGTGTTTGCTGCCTTGTCTAGAATCTCTGGGGAGGTGCTGCCATTGATCTTGGAGATGGCGTACACTGCTGTTAGTGAGTGGGGGGGGGGGGGGGGGGGGGGGTTGCGGGGGTGCATGTTGAAGGTGGTGGATGGGGTGCCGATCAAGTGGGGCTGCTTTGTCCTGGATGGTGTTGAGCTTCTTGAGTGTTGTCGGAGCTGCACTCATCTGGGCAAGTGGAGAGTATTCCATTGCACTCCTGACTGTGTCTTGGGGGATTGTGGACAGGCTTTTGGGCGTCAGGAAGTAAGTTACTCGCTGCAGAATTCCCAGCCTCTGAGGTGCTCTTGTTAGTAAAACCATTTACGCAGTCGGTCCAAATGGGATTTTACTTAATGGTGATTCCCAACGTTATAGGAGGTTAGCTGGTGTCTGTCATTCTCCTTTTTATCCTCCATCTCTTTCAGTGTTTCACTCTCACTCTTGCACATAGTGTCACAAGATTTTAAAGATATCTTTATGACTAAATCATTGCTGAGGTATAAGTAACTGTATTGCTCCGTCTCTCGCACTCTACCTGGGTGGGATTTTATGGAGTGAGTTTTTGATGGGGTTTCAGAGCCAGAGCTATAGCAACCCAACCCTGCAAGTAAAGGGTCTTCTGGCTGCATTTTATGGGAACCAGCCAGTTAAGCTAGTACCTCCAGCATGATGTCCAATTAGGTGCAGGGGGCAACAGGAGAGGTCCGAGGAATGAATGAGCCCCACGTTCTAGCAGCATACACAATGGTAGAACATTGTGGATCCCAAACTCAAAGCATCAAAAACAGGAGGTTATAGATCCCAGAAGGGGAAAGGCAGCTACATCATTCATGGATGTGGCACTTAAGGACATAGCAGAAGCTGTAAGGCCACAAACGTTACCTTACCCTCTGGAATCTACCAGGGCAGGAGGAAGCCAGCCTCAAAGCAAAAGCAACCCATATTTCTATGTAAGGACATAGCATTAACGGTAATGCATCCATTTCACTATCTGACTAGCCTCAATGGAATGGGACCAGATTCCTATTTTATTATAATCCTGGACCAGAACTCAACAGTTGCTAGGATACTGGACAGAAACCCTAATATTTAATTTTAATTTTGGAAGACTGAGGAAAGGACACTTCGCTCCAGGAGTGATTCCACAAAGAAATAGTGATGTGGAATATTAAAACAAACTTTATTACTAACACAGTATTAAACTCTTTAACATCACACCCCAAACTAGCTTACAATTCGAACAACGACGAGTCAGAATACAGGAGGGAGATAGAGAACCTAGTGGAGTGGTGTATCTCTCCCTCAATGCCAGCAAAACTAAAGAGCTGGTCATTGACTTCAGGAAGCAAAGTACTGTACACACCCCTGTCAGCATCAACGGGGCGGAGGTGGAGATGGTTGACATCTTCAAATTCCTAAGTGTGCACATCACCAAAAATCTGTCCTAGTCCACTAACATCGACGCCACCACCAAGAAAGCATAACAGCGCCTATACTTCCTCAGGAAACTAAGGGAATTCGACATGTCCACACTCTTACCAACTTTTACAGATGCACCATAGAAAGCATCCTATCAGGCTGCATCACAGCTTGGTATGACAACTGCTCGGCGCAAGACTGTAAGAAACTTCAGAGAGTCGTGAACACCGCCCAGTCCATCACACAAACCTGCCTCCCATCCATTGACTCCATCTACACCTCCCGCTGCCTGGGGAAAATGGGCAGCATAATCAAAGACCCCTCCCACCCGGCTTACTCACTCTTCCAACTTCTTCCAACGGGCAGGAGATACAGAAGTCTGAGAACACGCACAAACAGATTCAAAAACAGCTTCTTCCCGGCTGTTACCAGACTCCTAAATGACCCTGTTATGGGCTGACCTGATTAATACTACGCTCCTGTATGCTTCACCCGATGCCGGTGTCTAGGTATTTACATTGTGTACCTTGTGTTGCCCTATTATGTATTTTATTTTATTTTCATGTACTAAATGAGCTGTTTGAGCTGCACGCAGAAAAATACTTTTCACTGTGCCTCGGTACACATGACAATAAATAAATCCAAATCCAATCCAATCCAGCAATTACCCTTGAAACAATGCTCAGAAATGACAATGAAACACTAATTCCTAACTGTTATCTTTTATCTCCACTCAAACAAAACCCATCTCAGGTCACAATCCATTTTAGAATACAGTTAGCAGACTCAGGAATACTTACTGTAAAGGGATGTCTTGGATACACCACTTTGAGAGAGAGATCCTCCAGGAAACAGCTTGCAGATTTTTGCCTTTGCAGAAACCTCCGTTCTGTTCACAGGCAAAACATATTTTTAACTAAGCTGCTGGGGGAGAAGAATCTAGTCTGTTCACTGATAGATCCAAAATGGAACTGAACCTCCAGAAACTGCTTCAGCCCTGGCTCCTCCCATTAACTATACCATCTTAGTAAGTTCAACACAAGGGGCAAAATTCTCCGTTATCGGCGCAAAGTCCGCCGATCGGCGCAAAAACCGCCGCAAATCCGACTTGCGTCATGCCGGAAAAATGGGTCGAAAGTCTCCGGCCCGAAAAGGGCTAGCAGCGGCGTGATGGGATCCGCGCTTGCGCACGTAGTTCACGCCGTGCAGCGTCATACATGCCGCACGGCGTGACGGCTCATAAGGCCAGCTGCTCCCCCCCACCCGACCGGAACACCCGACCGGAACACCCGACCGGATGGCTGGCCGCCGCTCAGCCCCGAGGTTCCAGTCACGGGATGTGGAGGTGCTCCTGGACGCTGTGGAGCATCCCCCCTTCCCCATATCCCCCCTCCCCCATATCGCCCCCTCACCCATATCCCCCATATCCCCAAGTGAATCCAGCCTAACCTTAACCTCTGCAATGCACGCGCAACCGATGGCGTGCATTCATATACCTGCCTAACACTGTTGCCTTTTACCCCTGCCGCCCCCCCCCCCCGCTACAGGAGAAGCGCGCACACAACAATAGGGAGCATGTGAGGACAGGAGGAGGCCCCGCTGATGAGAGGCCACTGACCGAACACGAGGAAAGGGCCCTGGAACTGGCTGGCGGACCTGACGACCGGGAGGTTGCTGATGCAGAGGTCGGGGGCGTCCTAGCAAGTGAGCCACCCCCGTCCCCATATCCCCCCTCCCCCATATCACCTGATCACTGCCTGCGTGTCTAACCATGCATGCTTCATTGTGTATCGCAGGACCAAACGTCCAGGCACCCATCCCCGCAGATGCAGACCGCCTGCAGGATGCCCCTCGGAGGCCACGGGAGACGGAGAGACCCGGACCCTCTGGCATGCGACGCCCGCAGGATGCCCCTCGGAGGCCACGGGAGACGGAGAGACCCGGACCCTCCGGCATGCGACGCCCGCAGGATGCCCCTCGCACACCACGGGAGACAGAGAGACCCGGACCCTCCGGTATGCGACGCCCGCAGGATGCCCCTCGCACACCACGGGAGATAGAGAGACCCGGACCCTCCGGCATGCGACGCCCGCAGGATGCCCCTCGGAGGCCACGGGAGACGGAGAGACCTGGAGCAACAGGGAGACGACACTCCCGTCACATGCGGGAGCGACCACCCAGCGACGAGGGGGGCAGCCACAGGCCCCCGTCACATCCGAGCCAGGACACCACTACCCAGGACACCACAACCCAGGACACCACTACCCAGGACACCACTACCCAGGACACCACTACCCAAGACACCCCTACCCGGGACAGCACTACCCAGGAAGACGAAATACCGGACAGTGACTCAGAGTGGATGGTTGGAGACGAACCCCCACCCCAAAGTGCCATGGACTCAGAGTGGGACGAAGAGCACGACACAACACCACTGCTGTCACCAACACCCTCCACCATCGCAGAAACACTCACCTCGGTTGGGCACTTTAGTGATGAGGCGCCTGGTACACTCACTGGTGCGCACAACACAGCCGTCCCGGTACAGCACGAGGAGGTAGGAGCAGCAGAGGGGCCGGGCGGTCGGAGGGCAGCCCAGCCCAAGCGAACATCTGCCGCCCAGATGGATCCCGGGTTCCTGGAGTTACCACACCCACACATAGATCCGATGCAACCACCGACCCGGAGACGAGCGAAGAGGATGACGGCCGGCTTGCGGCGGCTGCAGTCGCAGGTGGAGGAGTCCACCTGCGTCCAGGAGCTGGAAGTGGTGCCGGTCATGCGTGCCACCCAGGTCGACACCGCAATGGGTGCGACGGTGTCAGACATGGGGAACGGTTTGCGAGGCCTGGGGCCTTCCGTGCAGGCGGCGTCTGTGGCCCAGGACACGGCTGCCCTCTCACAGGAGGCCATGAGCCAGTGCCAGCGCCAGATGGCAGAGGCGCTCAACACCATGGCCCAGTCTCAGCAGGCCATGGCCCAGTCTCTGCAGGCCATCGCTGAGGGCATCGGCGCCAGTGGCCATGTGCGAGCCGGCGTCGCACTGTCACAGACAGGGTTTGCCAACCCCCTGGGCTCCATGGCTGCAAACCTGCAGACCCCTGTCGATACCAGCACGGGCCTCCAGGACTGGCAGCGCCAGATGTCGGGGGGGCGTCGGATGGCCAGTCCGTTCGCATCCCCCACCCATGTAGAGGCCTGGGGGCCATCGGGCACCCCGAGGGAGGAGGAGGTGCAGTGGTCCGTCCCGGGTCCCCCTGTAGGGGAGGTCCCGGAACAACGCGACACCTCGGACTCCCCCCCTTCCGTCCCAAGTGCATCGGGTGGGCAACGGGCAGGACAGGCTGGCAGCTCGCCATCCCAGTCGCCCGGGCCGCAGCCTGGCCCATCTAGGCCAGGACACCCCAGGAAACGGCCGCCAAAGGGATCCCGTGTCAGAGGGCAGGAATCACAGGAGTCCACCTCCAGTTCTGCTGTACTGTCTGGGGAACCACGTAGACGTAGTCAAAGGGCCCGTAAGGCCAAACAATTAGACACTGAGTAAGTTGGCACGGGTGCAGGGCACAGATGAGTTTTAGGGGCTAGGGCACGTGCATGAACTCCTTTGGTTATTAAAGTCAATGTTACACCTACAGAAGCTGCCTTTGTGCTCTGTCCAAAGCGTGCGGGGGTGTCATGTACGTTGAGCGCAAGTGTGTGTGTGAGGGGTGGTCTTACCTCAGCCCCAGGTGAGTCTGCCCCGTTCCCCCTGGGCCGCCATCAACATCCCCCCAGGCAGAGGACGGGACCGTGCGCTGCAGTGTCACAGCTGCATGCAGGGATGGTCCGGGTGGATGGTGGTACTGTGGCCATGGGTCAGACATAGTCCAACGATGTGGAGCCAGGAGCTCACCGCAGGGCGGGTTGTCATCATCCTCCATGGCCTGCAATAGACACGCGTCCACCCGCAACTGTGTGAGCCTGGCCCGTTGTGCCGCAGGTGGATCGGCAATGGGGGGGGGGGTGCATGCGGGTGGGGTGGGTGGGGTTGGGGAGGGGGTTGAGGGTGCTGGGTGGGTGGATGGGTGGGAGGTGTGGGTGGTCGGCTGTTGCCATGGTGTGCGGTCTGTGGCCATACTACCCGATTCCCACGCCCATCTAGTCAGTGAAGCGGGCGGCTGTCAGTCTGTCCCGTGCCCGCTGGGCCAGCCGGTAATGGTGGACAGCCACCCGCCTGTGTCTACCCCGTCTGCCCTGACCATTGCCCCCATCCCCCTCATCTGGGGAGGACTGCGCTTCTTCCTGCTGCTCCTCCACTCCGCCCTCCTCTGCCTGCGGCACATCGCCCCTCTGCTGGGCTATGTTGTGCAGGACGCAGCACACCACAATGATGCGGCCGACCCTATCTGACCGATACTGGAGGGCGCCCCAGAGAGGTCCAGGCACCTGAAACGCATCTTCAGCACGCCAAAGCACCTCTCTATCACTCCCCTTGTCGCTACATGGGCATCATTGTAGCGGTTCTCCGCCTCATTGCGTGGCCTCCGTATAGGCGTCATCAGCCACGATCGCAATGGGTAGCCCCTGTCGCCCAGCAACCAGCCCCTCAGCCGGGGATGGCGTCCCTCGTACATGCTGGGGATGGATGACCGCGACAACACGTATGAGTCATGTACACTGCCTGGGTGACGGGCGCAGACTTGCAGGATCATCATGCGGTGGTCGCAGACCACCTGTACGTTCATTGAATAGGTCCCCTTCCTATTGGTGAACATGGCCCTGTTATCTGCAGGTGGCCGCACGGCGACGTGCATCCCATCAATCGCGCCCTGGACCATGGGGAACCCGGCCACAGCAGAGAAGCCCATGGCCCAGCACCTTGGCTGGCCCGGTCCACAGGGAAGCGGATGTAGCGGTGCGCCATGGCATATAGGGCATCTGTCACTGCCCGGATGCACCGATGCACCGATGTCTGCGATATGCCGGACAGGTCCCCACTCGGTGCCTGGAATGACCCCGTTGCATAAAAGTTCAGGGCCACCGTAACCTTGACGGACACGGGGAGAGGGTGTCCCCCGCCAGTGCCATGCAGTGACAGTTGTGCCAGCAGGTGGCAGATGTGTGCCACGGTTTCCCGCCTCAGCCGGAGTCTCCTCCTGCATTCCTGGTCCGTGAGGTCCTGGTATGACTGCCAGGGCCGGTACACACGGGGCGCCCTCGGGTGCCTCCGTTGCCGTGGGGCCGCGACGTCCTCCTCCCCCTCTTCGTCCTGTCGGTCAGGTGTCCCTCCAGCCTGGGCGGCTGCGGCCTGCCCCTCTGCGGCAGCCTGCGCCGCCTCTCTGGCACGCTCCTCCTCCTCCTCCTCCTCATCCAGGGCAACATAGACATTAGCGGCTGCCGCCACGGCGGCCAACATCGCTTGATGATCGGAAAACATGACGGCCTGGGCGGGGGGGGGGGGGGGGAACGACGACATGTCATCATTGCCCATATCCCCTCCTTCCCCCCAGCCAGGTGGCATGGACCGCATGGGTCCAACTGTTAGAGGCTGGCACCTGGCCAGGTGGACCAACTCACTTACCCTTGCACCGCCCCCCCCCCCCGGCACGGACCCCCCCATCCCCCTCCCCGGCACGGACTCCCCCCCCATCCTCCTCCCCGGCACGGACCCCCCCATCCTCCTCCCCGGCACGGACCCCCCATCCTCCTCCCCGGCACGGACCCCCTCATTCCCCCTCCCCGGCACGGACCCCCCCCCCCCATCCTCCTCCCCGGCACGGACCCCCACCCCCTATCCTCCTCCCCGGCACGGACCCCCCATCCCCCTCCCCGGCACGGACCCCCCATCCCCCTCCCCGGCACGGCTGGGGGGTCGGAGAATGACGCCCAATGTCTCTAATTATCTACTCCCCAGGGAACCCTCTTAATATAAACAAAAGTCCATTAGCCCAAACTGTTACAATGCTTTAATTTCACATTTGTCTCCAAAATGTCTCGCTGTTTTTCAAACAAGAATTTTTAAAAACATGACTGCACACATTAACCCGGCTTCTAACCTTTACTGCACAAACTAAATATAATACAATATATCTGAAATTCCTACATTTATTACACTGTCACTAAGCTATCTTGTGTTAAGGGGATGTTCCCATCAGCATGAACTAAACATTATGTCAGACCCACTGAATGTTCCTTCATGCAGTGATGGTGGACTGAGCCCTCACGGACAGTCCACTGCCAACTTAACTTCCTTACCGCAGCTTGCTGCCAATTGAGGCGCGGCACTTGCATCGTTAGGAAAGCCAATGCACCTTAATTGTAAGGTGCCCAGGCCTCACGGTCTGGTTGGGATGCTAGGCAGTGATTGTCACCTGAGACATGGCAGGTCTACCCACGGGAATCCACTTGGGGGCTGTGAAGTGCTCACATTATTGGATTGCTAATTCCCTGTTAGCAATATCCTTCAGCTGTGCACCCGGAGGCGGCCACGGTCAGTGGGGATTATGGGTGGTTGGCGGGGCAGGTAGGCATAGGCAGTATCCGGAGATATCCCCAGGGCAATCACTCCATTGATGGCGATCCACCCCCCCCCCCACCCCCCCACCGACTGAGGTTGTTTCTCCCCTGCGATCTCTCCACGCACCGCCCTGCCCCGCTCCCGTCCCCCGCTAGGGTCACCCCCCGAGTACTGGGCCAGCCACCCCAGTGTCTCTGGGTTCACTGGCCAGGGTAGAAGCTGGCCACTCACCTCCTCAGACCCCCACAACAGCCATTCCGCCAGCTTCACATTTTTAAAAAGTTGTGCTGGTTGGTACCCATGTGACCGCTTGCTGGGGAGGCGATTAGGTCACAGGAGGCTGTTAGATTGGGGGTCGTGCCCGTTAATGGTATGGAGCAGCCTGGTTATTTGGCAAACCGATGGGTTCCCGGCGCATTTCCTGATTTTGGCCTCTCTCTCGATCTAACTGCCGTGTCGTGCCCAAGCGAGGTGGCAACGTGGCCGGTACATCGTGACCTTAGTCCTTATTTTGGGCCCTGGGGTGTTTCTCCCTCGTCCAGCCCACACTTGGATATTATTTCAGAAGTGGGGAGCTGAACGTACCAGTGAGACTGGCTCCTCAGAGGACAGGCCGCCATTTTGAAAGGGTGGCCCGATCGCTAAGTGAGTTTGCGAGTCCCAACAACCTCCACCCATGGGCAATGCTGCTCCCCGATGCCACCCCCCCCCCCCCAGAAATTGGGCATTACTCTCCCCCTCCAAGTCAGAACTCCCTGGTATGGGGTTGCTGAGGGCCTCCATTTCAGGCCCTCCACCACCTCCTTTTTGGCCCCCTTTCAGGACCCCCCTCCCCATTCACCGCTCCTTTAGAGGCCAATCATACCCCCCTTCAACCCTGCACCCTTTATACCCCCCTCACCCACCTTTCCTGAGCATGGCCCCCCCTCAAGCTCCGACTTTGACACTGCCAACATGGCACCCTGGCACTGCCAGGGCGTCTCAGTGCCAGGGTACTACCCTGCCCTGTCCCTGACCACCCAGGGGCACCAATGATCTCCGAGTGGCTATCAAGTCGAGGCCAGTACTAATCAGCGCCCGTGTAAGGCCTTGTCGGTGTGGGGTGACTCCCAGGCGCTGGATGAATGTGGCATCAAATCAGCCGTGCGTATTTAAATGAGCTGATAACCCTCTGATCACACCCAGCGAGGGTGTGATCCAGGTTGTGGCAGATACCACAAGTCGGGTGACTCGCACGAGGTTCATGCCCAGCGTGAAGCTTGATCTGGGCCTCTCCTGCAGTGCACCCAGCGCACACGGATCCGCGCTCGGCACAGCGTGGTGATAGAATCGCGCCCCTAGTCTCCCAAATGGAGAATTCCGGCTGTCTCAGCCTCACTCTCTCTCCCATTCTCTTTCTCTCCCAGCGTGATTTAATAGCCTCGTCACGCCCGACTTGGTGTCGGACCAAGTCAGTTGAATCTCACTGGAGACGTCGCGATCTTGGTCTTGCCCTCACTGGGCGCGATCCAGATCAGCATATTTAAATGAGTCATTAGGCTCAGGATGGGGCGGAGACTCACGATGCTGACCGAGGCAGGGGATGAGGTGGCAGAGGCTGTCAGCGCTGCCAGCCTCACCAGGAGGACCGGCACACAATGCCCAAAGAAGATGACTAACCTCCAATGAGCAGCTCAGGTGAGTAACCACCTCTATGCCAACATCAGTCCCGTCGCACACACTTCACATCTGCCCCCAATCCCCGAGAGACCAACAACAGCCCACCTGCCTGCATCTTAAACCCTCCACAAAACCCCAACACCTGTATTGTCCTCTTTGACCAGGAGCCGTGCACACATGTGTTTTATAATCCTGGCCCCTGGGCAGCACGGCGCGCAGTGGTTAGCACTGCAGCCTCACGGCGCCGAGGACCGGGGTTCGATCCCGGCTCTGGGTCACTGTCCGTATGGAGTTTGCACATTCTCCCCATGTCTGCGTGGGTTTCACCCCCACAACCCAAATATGTGCTGGCTAGGTGGATTGGCCACGCTAAATTGTCCCTTGATTGGAAAATGTGGGCAGCTCGGTAGCATTGTGGTTAGCACAATTGCTTCACAGCTCCAGGGTCTCAGGTTCGATTCCCGGCTTGGGTCGCTGTCTGTGCGGAGTCTGCACGTCCTCCCCGTGTGTGCGTGGGTTTCCTCCGGGTGCTCCGGTTTCCTCCCACAATCCAAAGATGTGCGGGTTAGGTGGATTGGCCATGATAAATTGCCCTGAGTATCCAAAATTGCCCTTAGTGTTGGGTGGGGTTACTGGGTTATGGGGATAGGGTGGGGGGATAGGATGCTCTTTCTAAGAGCCGGTGCAGACTCGATGGGCTGAACGGCCTCCTTCTGCACTGTAAATTCTATGAATAAATAAATAAATAAACCTGGACCAGACCCCAACAGTGGTTAGGGTACTTATTTTATTTTAATTTTGTAAGACTGTGAGCAAAAGATACCTTGCTCCAGGAGTGATTTGGGGTGTCATGGTGGCACAGCGGTTAGCACTGCTGTCTCACAGTGCCAGGGACTTGGGTTCAATTCCGGCCTCAGGTGACTTTCTGTGCGGAGTATGTCCATCCTCCCCATGTGTGCGTGGGTTTCCTCCGGGTTCTCCGGTTTCCTCCCACAGTCCAAAGATGTGCAGGTTAGGTGGATTGGTCATGTTAATTTTCCCCTTAGTGTCCAAATGTTAAGTGGGGTTCTGGGGATAGGGCGGGGGATTGGGCTTAGGTAGGGGGCTCTTTCAAAGGGTTGGTGCAGACTTGTTGGGCTGAATGGCCTCCTTCTGCACTTAGGGATTCTATGACTGTGATGAATGTAGGAATTTCAGATACATTGTATTATAGATATTTGGTGGAGTAAGGGTTAAAAGCTTGCGTTAGAGTGTGTTTGACTGCTGAAGTCATGTTTTAAAAGGTTCTTAGGTTGAAAAACAACAAAGCTTTTGGGAGCTTGAGGTGCAATTAGCCATCGTAAAAAGCTTGGGATAATGCAATTTTGTTTTGATTAAGGGAATTCCCCACGGTTAGTTTTCAGCTGGTGAGATGATGTCATTGTTGGGTGGAGCTAAAGCATCAGGCTTTTTGAGAAAGCATTTTCAGTTCAGCTCTGTTCTGGATAAAGCTGGGATCGCAAGTCAGGTTTTGCTCTCTGCAGTTTAGTTAAAAATAAATGAACAGTCTTTAAAGCAGTACAGACTTGTCTGAGTCATGTGTCAGGATGTCCAGGGCTTGGGGCACACTGTGCTATCCATGGCTGAGGCACAGGACAGAACAGCCCAGTCATAGGCGGATATGTCCGGGCGCACAAGGACATTGGTATGCCGCTCCAAACCTTGTACCATTCACAATGGACCATGGCTGAGGGCATCATGAGCATTGGCCGGGCACTGACTGAATCTGACCAGTCACAGAGGGGCACAGGCCCAGAGTGACATGATGCAGTCCCAGTGGGACATGACTGAGCCAGTGAGGGGCATCCCTCGCTGAGGGACATGACTCAGTCTCAATGCCCGACGGCTGAGGGCATCAAGGCCCATGGTTCAGACGAGGGCGAGCCTCCAGGACAGGCTGCACCAGGTAACGGTGGAACCTCTGGAGCTCACTCCAGCCTCCGCTCCATCCCATGGAGTAGCCTGGGGCCCAGCGTGCACCCCGAGGGAGGAGGAAGTGATGGGGACCATGCCGGCAGGAGGCGCTGCAACACTTGAGCCTTTCTGATTCCCCTCCACCTGACACTGGTGCCTCTCATGGGCAGAGGGCAGAACGATGCCACCTGTGACACCCAAAAGTCGGCTGGGCCCATCCAGCCTCACGCCCTCCAGAGGACGCCCGCCAAGGGCATCACAGAGCAGAGGGCAAGACGAGCATCAGGCTGCCTCCATCTCTGCACCTTTGTTATGTTGTTTGGGGGAAACACAGAGAAGCGGTTGGCCATGGAAGACAAGAAAAACTGGTGACACTTAAGTTGGCACCCCGGGGTGATGCTGGTCAGATCCTCGGAGGTGGGAGGGGGAGCTGTGGTAGGGGGAAGGAGTGGAAGGCTAGGGGGAAGGTGGAGAGAAGGCCTAAGGGAGAGGGAAGGACTGGATGGACTAAGGGAGAGGGAAATGTTGAGTGTCAGGGGAAGGTGGATTTTGTGTGTGTGGGGGGGTTGATGTAAGTGGAGGGAGGAAGAGGTGGGACAGGGCAGCGGAGCTACTGCTGGCCTGGCCTCCTAGTTGATAACTCGGGGGGTGATAAGGTTGTCCTGGGTGTGGTGGCCCTGGATCACACATTGGGCAGCCTGTTGTGCCAGTCTGGGCTAAACACCGGGTCTTCATGGAAACCATCCTTGTCCCCCTCATCAGTGAGGTCTGCTGTCCTGCCTCCTCCTCCCACATGTTGCCCAGTGCTATGCAACGTTATGAAGGATGCAGAAGGCCACCACGATGCTTGAGACCCTCTGGGGGCTTTATTGGAGCGTCCCACCAGAGCGGTCCGGGTGTTGGAAGGGCATTTGAGCACGCCGATGTACTGCTCGGAGACGCTCCTGGTTGTTGTGTGCAGCCTGTGCTGAGATCTGGGCAGCATTAGCCATGACCTCAGCGTGTAACACTTGTCACCCATTAGCTCATCCCTGGCCCGAGGTAGCACTTTGAATCATCTGGGAACCGACAAGTTCACCTGGATGTATTGGGCGCAGACATGCATGTTGTGCAATTGATGGTCACACACCAACTGCACTTCATGGAGTGGAAGCCCTTCCTATTGATGAAGGATACCCCATGCTGAGTGCTGGATAATATGCGTGCGATCGATCGCCTCTAAATCTGGGACATGCCAGCGATAGTGGCAAATCATGATGCCTGGGCACCTTGTTGGGCCTGATCCAGTTGAAGTTGGTGTAGTCCGATGCCCAGACCCATAGGGCATCTGTGATAATAAGGATGCACCTGTGTGCAGATGTTTGCGAGATCTCACACTGGTCTCCACTCAAGCCCTGGAATGGGCCAGAGGCAGAAATGTTCAGGGCGACCAACACCTTGACGGCCACCTGGAGCGGGAGTCCTCCTCCAAACCTCCGCAGTGCCAGGTGCTCCACCATCTCCCTGGTGAGCCAGAGTCATCGACGGCACACACAGTCCAGCTGCTCCTGGATGGATAGGCGCTGAAAGTATGAACGTGGCCTGATGCGGCGCCTCCTTCGCGTCTCCTCCTGGGCTTATTGGACGGATGGCACTTGAGCCTCACGAGCTGGTCCCTGTTCCCCTGGGGCAGGCTCCTCTTGTGCAGGGTCCTCCCTGACTGACCCTGGCGCTCTAGCTTACGTGCATCTGCAACGGCAGCAGTGGCGAGATAGATAGAGAGCATAGATGGCTACAGTCCGAAATCCATGTCTCTGCGGCTGGAGGACGTGTGTGGGGTGTGTGTGTGTGTGTGTGGGGGGGGGGGGGGGGGTTAAGATTTGGGCTTCCAGCCCATTAATCACATTAACACGCATGCAAATGGCCAAACGCATGGCGATGCCGGCGAGGGTGGGCAGCTCGCTGCTCCCAGTGGTGGGGGTCCCGAGCACGGAGCAGGATAGGCGCCCGGCGGCGTTTCCGTTCTTTGGCCAACTCTCCGTCAGACCGGGAAACCCACTACCGGTGTCGGGAAATGGAGAACACCCCCCACCCCCACCCCCCATGCCGCTCCAATCTTCTCCATCTTTCTCTCTCCCACTTTCCACCTCTCTATTTCTGGCCTCTTTCTTTCTGTCTCTCTGTCCGCCGCTCGCTCTCTTTCCCTTTCTCTCTGTCACACTCCAATCCTCTCCCCCTCTATCTTTTATTTCCTCCACCTGGGTTTTATTTGCGAAGTGATAAATCTGCAGCTGGACAGCAGCTTACTCGAGACCAGATATTAATTTGTGTGAATGGTGATGACAAATGGAAATAAATCTCTCTCTCTCTGGGCTTCAATCCTTTCCGCACCCACTACTTCAAAGCTCTCAATCACAGGGTTGCTCGATGAAGAACCAGGCCGGGGGGGGGGGGGGGGGGACTTTGAAATGACTTATTTTCTCTTGTCAAAACTGCCACAGATGATAAATCAGACATTATTTGGAAGAGGGTGGGAGGGGGGAAGTGTGCCTGTGTGTCAATGTTAGATCTGGACAGTTTTGGACTTTGCAGAGATGCCTCCCATGCCCGAATATCTGGCCACCTCCGCTCGTACAGGAAGAGTAACCAGTCCAGTGATTTCCTATCAGAATCAGTCAGCAGAGGCTAGGGGGAAACAGGGAGCCGGGTGGTCATAAATATACAAGGAAAATCTGGACAGAAAGGAATTTAAGACTGAATGTCCCATCAACTCTCAGTCCACATTTCTTTTTACGAAACCAACACTCTTTTTAATATATATTTTATTTCCCCTGTTTGCAGGACACATGCTGCTAATATGCAGTTTATCTGGTCCAGAGGGGGTGAGACAGCCTGGGCTTCCTCAGAGATTTCTCACAGAGGGAAACGTTCAACGGTTCACATTCATACCCAAGTTGACAGAGAGAGAGAATCGACAGAGAGAGTGGACAGAGAGGGAGTGAGACAGAGGTAGAGAGAGTGGACAAAGAGAGTGGACAGAGAGGGAGTGAGACAGAGGAGGGAGTGGACAGAGGGAGTGGACAGCGGGAGTGGACAGAGAGGTAGTGAGACAGAGGCAGAGAGAGTGGACAAAGAGAGTGGACAGAGAGGTAGTGAGACAGAGGCAGAGAGAGCGGGCAAAGAGAATGGACGAGGAGGGAGTGGACAGAGGGAGTGGACAGAGAGAGTGGACAGAGAGGTAGTGAGACAGAGGCAGAGAGAGTGGACAAAGAGAGTGGACTGAGAGGTAGTAAGACAGAGGCAGAGAGAGCAGTCAAAGAAAATGGACAGAGAGGGAGTGAGACAGAGGAGGAGTGAGACAGAGGAGGGAGTGGACAGAGAGAATGGGCAGAGAGAGTGGACAGAGAGGGAGTGAGGCAGAGAGAGTGGACAGAGAGGGAGTGAGACAGAGGGAGAGAGTGGACAGAGGGAGTGAGACTGAGGGAGAGAGTGAACAGCGGGAGTGAGACAGAGGGAGAGAGTGAACAGCGAGGGAGTGAGACAGAGGCAGAGAGAGTGGACAGAGAGGGAGTGAGACAGGGGCATTGAGAGTGGATGGAGATGGAGTGAAACAGAGGGAGAGAGTGGACAGAGAGGGAGTGAGACAGAGGGACACAGGGTGGTATTTATTGGTGGTCAGGGATCTCACCCACTGCATCGTGATCCCTAATAATAATAATAATCACTTATCAACACAAGTAGGCTTCAATGAGGTTACTGTGAAAGCCCCTAGTCGCCGCATTCTGGTGCCTGTTCGGGGAGGCCGGTACAGGAATTGAACACACACTGCTGGCCTTGTTCTGCATTACAAGCCAGCTGTTTAGCCAACTGTGTGATGCACTATCAATTACCACAAAGAGGAGAATAGTGGAACAATCGAGGCTTTATTGAACAAGATGTTGTGCCTCCTGTAGCTGGAACCAGAATGGCTGCAGCACAGGAGAGCACACACTTTTATACGTCGCCTACTGGGCGGAGCCAGCAGGCAGGGATTTACCCTTGTTCCTCTAATATATGGGCAGTGCCGTAATACATGTAATACTACTAGTGGTGACTACCACATTCACCCCCTGTTAAATAAAAGTCCGGCGGGGGTGGTGGAAAATATTACAAGTTAAGTATGTCGGGGGCCTTGACCCTCCTCCACGATCACCTCAGTCCCAGCGGTGATGTGGGCGCCGACTTGGTCACCTGTGACTCCGGGATCGTGTTCTCGTCTTCGTCACCCCTGAGTGGAACCAGTGGGAGGACGGATCCTGCTGGGGTGGGGGCTGCGGTGAGGTTTGCTGGAGGGAGGGTGAGTGGCGCAGGGGTGAATGAGGCAACCCGGGGGGCGGGGGGAGGGGGGTGTGTCAGGTCGGGGGTTGTGGGTGGGGATCCAGCGGGTGCCAGGTCCCGGAGGGAGGCTGTGCCCTGGCGCCCGTCGGCGTGTGCCACGTAGGCGTACTGCGGGTTAGCATGTAAGAGGTGGACTTTTCCGACCAAGGGATCCGACTTAAGGGTCCGCACATGCTTCCGAAGGAGGACGGGTCCAGGAACTGTCAGCCATGTTGGGAGCGAGACCCGGGAGGTGGACTTCGTGGGGAAGGCAAACACACGTTTGTGAGGGGTCTCGTTAGTCGCGGTACAGAGGAACGATCGGATGGAGTGGAGCGCGGCGGGGAGGACCTCCTGCCAGCGGGAGACCGGGAGATTTTTAGACCACAGGGCCAGCAGGACGGCCTTCCAGACCGTCCCGTTCTCCCTCTCCACCTGCCCGTTTCCCCGGGGGTTGTAGCTGGTCGTCCTGTGCAGGAACTGACGCAGCTCATCGCTCATGAACGAGGATCCCCGATCACTGGATGTAGGTGGGGAAACCGAATAGAGTGAAGATGCTGTGGAGGGCTTTAATTACCGTGGCAGCAGTCATATCGGGGCATGGGATGGCAAAAGGGAACCGGGAGTACTCATCAATCACGTTCAGAAAGTACGTGTTGCGGCCGGTGAGGGGAGGGGCCCTTTGAAGTCCACGCTGAGGCGTTCAAAAGGGCGGGAGGCCTTCACCAGGTGCGTTCGATCTGGCCGGTAGAAGTGCGGCTTGCACTCTGCGCAGAATTGGCAGCCTCAGGTGATGGTAGGGCAGGTTGCGGGCCTTGATGAAATGGAAGAACCGGGTGACCCCCGGGTGGCAGAGGTCATAGTGGAGAGCCCAGAGTCGGTCCACTTGTGCGCTGGCACATGTACCGTGGGATAGGGCATCCGGGGGCTCGTTGAGCTTCCCTGGGCGATACACAATCTCGTAATTCTAGGTGGAGAGCTCGTTCCTCCACCTCAAGATCTTGTCATTTTTGATCTTGCCCCGCTGTGTATTATTAAACATTAATGCAACCGACCATTGGTCAGTGAGGAGAGTGAATCTCCTGCCGGACAGGTAATGCCTCTAATGTCGCACAGCTTCCACAATGGCTTGGGCCTCCTTTTCAACAGAGGAGTGCCGAAGTTCGGAGACATGGAGGGTGCGGGAAAAGAAGACCACGGGCCTGACCGCCTGGTTGAGGGTGGTGGCCAGAGCTACGTCCGATGCATCACTCTCCACCTGGAAGGGGAGGGACTCGTCGACCGCGTGCATTGTGGCCTTGGCGATGTCTGCCTTGATGCGGTTGAAGGCCTGGCGGACCTCAGCCGCCAGGGGGAAAACTGTGGACTGATTGAGTGGGTGGGCCTCGTCCGCATAATTAGGGACCCACTGAGCGTAATAGGAGAAAAACCCCAGGCATCGTTTCAGGGCCTTGGGGCAGTGGGGGAGAGGGAGTTCCAGGAGCATACGCTCGGGGTCGGGCCCTAGGACTCCATTTTCCATGACATAGCCAAGGATGGCTAAGCGTTTGGTGCGGAACATGCATTTCTCCTTATTGTGTGCGAGATTAAGGAGTTTGGCGGTCTGGAGGAATTTTTGGAGGTTTGCGTCGTGGTCCTGCTGATCGTGGCCGCAGATGGTGACGTTATCTAGGTACGGGAAGGTGGCCCGCAGTCCGTACCGGTCAACCATTCGGTCCATCTCTCACTGAAAGTCCGAGACCCCATTAGTGACGCTGAAGGGAACCCTAAGGAAGTGATAGAGGCGGCCATCTGCTTTGAACGCAGTGTATTGGCGGTCCTCCAGGCGAATGGGGAGCTGGTGGCAGGCGGACCTCAAGTCCACTGTGGAAAAGACTCAATACTGCGCAATCTGATTGACCATGACAGATATGCGTAGAAGGGGGTACGCGTCGAGCGCGTGTACCGATTGATGGTCTGACAGTCGATAACTATCCTGTGCTTCTCCCCAGTCTTCACTACCACCACTTGAGCTCTCCAGGGGCTGTTGCTGGCCTCAATGGCTCCTTCCCGCAGAAGCAGTTGGACCTCCGACCTGATGAAGGTCCTGTCCTGGGCACTGTACCATCTGTTCCTGGTGGCGCCGGGTTTGCAATCCGGGGTGAGGTTCGCAAACTGGGAAGGTGGATCGACCTTAAGGGTCGTGAGGCCGCAGACGGTGAGGGGGGTAGGGGTCCGCCAAATTTTATAGTTAGGCTTTGGAGATGCACTGAAAATCCAGGCCGAGTAACAGGGCAGCGCAGAGGTGGGGGAGGACGTAGAGCCGGAAGTTGCTGAACTCTACACCTTGGACGGTGAGGGTCGTGATGCAGTACCCCGGATTTCCATGGACTGGGATCCGGAGGCCAGGGAGATTTTCTGGGTGACGGGGTGTACCGGGAGGGAGCAGCGCCTTACCGTAGTGGGGTGGATGAAGCTCGCTGTGCTCCCGGAGTCAAAAAGGCAGGTCGTCTCGTGCCCATCGATCTTCACCGTCATCGTCGCGGTCACGAGGTTGTGGGGCCGGGGCTGATCCAGGGTGATAGAGGTGAGCTGCAGCTGGGAGGTCCCGGGCTGGTCAGCGGTGGCGGAGGTAGCGGCAGGCGATGAATGGCCAGACGAGCAGGGTTCCTGAGATGCCGTCCAAAATGGCGCCGAAGATGGCGGCGCCCACGGGCCGCACGTGGCTTGCGATGAGGAATATGGCGGCACCCCTGGGTCGCACGTTGGGGGTGTAGGAACGCTGGGCTTGGAAACAGCGGCGACCGACCGGGCCAGGCAAACAGAAGCGAAGTGGCCCTTCTTCCCACACCCGTTGCAGGTCGCGCTCCGCGCTGGGCAGCGCTGCCTGGGGTGTTTGTTTTGCCTGCAAAAATAACACTTGGGCCCCCCAGAGTTGGCTGGCTGTCGCAGTTCCTACCTAGGATGTGCAGGGCACGCCAGAAATCGTCCAGAGATTCCCCGGAGAGTTGCTGTCTTGTGGCCAGGAGGTGCCTGGCGTATACTTGATTGACTGGTCGAACGTAATGTCCCTTCAGGAGTTCCATCGCTTCGGGGTAGGTGGGCGCATCGCGAATGAGGGGAAAAATGTCAGGGCTCTCCCGTGAATAGAGGATTTGGAACATCTGCGAGTCCGAGGGTTCCTCAGCGGATGTTTGGAGGTGGCTTTTGAAGCAGGCTAGCCAGTGGTCAAAGGTGGACGTAGCGTTGGCTGCTTGAGGGCTCAGCTGCAGACGATCAGGCTTGATGCGAAGATCCATCGTTTAAAAATTCTTGCTCAATAAATTGATGCACTATCAATTACCACAAAGACGAGAATAGTGGAACAATCGAGGCTTTATTGAGCAAAGATGTTGTGCCTCCTGTAGCTAGAACCAGAATGGCTGCAGCACAGGAGAGCACACACTTTTATACACCGCCTACTGGGTGGAGCCAGCAGGCAGGGATTTACCCTTGTACCTCTAATACACGGGCAGTGGCGTAATACATGTAATATACTACTGGTGGTGACTAACACACTGCTAAACCAGCCCCTGCCATCCCTGTGTTATCTCTTTTAGGACGGCCCACCCTGGCACTTAACTGAGCAGCAGTGGGCCTTCCCTGCGATCAAAGATCTTGATTGGCTCCAGTCTGTCAGTCAATCAGAGGGCAGCAGCTCTATCGAACAGCAGCACCACTGGGAGGTGGTGGCTGCTGCCGGGATGACACCAACCCAAGGCCCTGGATCTTTGCTGGATCGCAAGCCACATGTATAATAATAATCTTTATTGTCACAAGTCGGCTTACATTAACACCGCAATGAAGTTACTGTGAAAATCCCCTAGTCGCCACATTCCGGCGCCTGTTCGGATACACAGAGGGAGAATTCAGAATGTCCAATTCACCTAACAAGCACGTCTTTCGGGACTTGTGGGAGGAAACCGGAGCACCCGGAGGAAACCCACGCAGACACGGGGGGGAACGTGCAGACTCCGCACAGACAGTGACCCAAACCGGGAATCGAACCTGGGACCCTGGCGCTGTGAAGCAACAGTGCAACCCACTGTGCTACCGTGTGAGTCATGGGAGGTAGGGAGTTGTGGGGTGGGAGGACATGAAGGATGGTGGCCAACAGGAAGGGCAGGGGCCGGCACCAAGCAGCCCCCCCTGCCCTTTCCTGATGCTGGAGCCCACAAGGAGGACTGTTTTGCTTCCTTCATGACAACACCCCCCCCCCGCCCCCCCCCCCCCCCACCTCCCACCCCCCTCCCCAACCCCTGGGTTAACACCAGCAGTAACAGGATGAGGCATTAGTGGACATTCATTGCCCAACTAAAGGCCTCAACTGGTGGCGTGGTGGGAAGGCCATATATGGGCCTTCCCATCACAGACTTAATCAGGGTGGGCGGGAGGGCGAGTGGAAACAAGGTGAATAACTCTTATAAAATAAAATAACTAATGCTTCAACCATGGGGCCAGGGTGGAAGAGTGTTGGGGACCATAAGAGTAAGTGTGGGTGGGGAAGGGGTTGGGGGGGGGGGCAACCATAGCTACCCTGGTTTCCCACAGCCACAGTGTGCATACTCACATATAAAAAGGAGGCAGAGGCAAGAGGAGATGCCCCAGTTTCAGTCTCCCACATGCTGTCCTCGAAATAAATGATGCGATAATTGTCCCTTTAAGGGCAACACAGCAGAGTAAGTGTCACAAGATCTGTGCGAGCAATTGGGACTCAGAGTGGATAATCAGCCCGGGGGTGGAGCCTTCTTAGGCAGGAGACATGGAGGGAGCAAGCTATAGCCGCAGGGCTGCTGAACAATTCTTATTCATATATCCTTTTTGTGTTCATTAATGAGACCTGTGAAAGGGCATCTTTACATCTGGCGACAAGGATAAATTATCTTGATACTGCTTCTGGCCCGACATCTTGTTTTAATAAAGTCTGAAAAGAAGGTGCTCACCAGAATGCCTCTCTTTGGGTGAATGAACCCATTGGAGATACAGAGATATAGCCAGACCGTGAGGAACAGGCGCAGAAGAAACTTGAATCGGCTGGCAGAGTCAAAAATTCAGAAAGAAACATATTGACATAAACAGGAGACAATAACCCAGCAAAGCAAGAGCTGTGGCTTTCAGTTAAAAAAAAGAACTTACAGAAAAAAAGAGTTGCTGCAAAGCTTTTTAAAAAGAGCACACAGAAAGCAGTCCTTTTAGTAAAAGAAAATAGCCGAAGTGAGCTGCTCAAGCAGAGAACTTCTCAACCTTTGTAAAAAGAAGGATTTTGGATAAAAGGTAAAGAATTGCTGCAGTTAAAACAGTTCAAAAGCGTCAACAAAAAACAGCTGGCACGAGAACGCAGTGTTGCAGTTTTAAGAGTAAAGAAAAAAGAAACAGTCCGAGACGCTGATACATTTATTGCAAAATATACCTGCAAAGGGAATCCAACTGTCTCTGAGCAACTACAAAACTGCAGTCTTAAAATATCCTTAAAGTGGTAATATATTTAAAGTGCAATGGGACCTTGTGTGAGAACCTCTCTGGCTACATCGAGGGCATTTTGAAACCCATCGTACAAGGTACGCCCAGCTTCTGTCGCGACACGACGGACTTCCTACAGAAACTCAGCACCCATGGACCAGTTGAACCAGGAACATTCCTCGTCACAATGGACGTCTCGGCACTCTACACCAGCATCCCCCATGACGACGGCATTGCTGCAACAGCCTCAGTACTCAACACCAACAACTGCCAATCTCCAGACGCAATTCTGCAACTCATCCGCTTCATTCTGGATCACAACGTCTTCACCTTCGACAACAAGTTCTTCATCCAGACGCACGGAACAGCCATGGGGACCAAATTCGCACCCCAATACGCCAACATCTTCATACACAAGTTTGAACAGGACCTACTCACCGCACAGGACCTTCAACCGACGTTATACACCAGATACATCGATGACATTTTTTTTCCTTTGGACCCACGGCGAAGAATCACTGAAACGACTACACGATGATATTAATAAGTTCCAGCCAACCATCAGACTCACATTGGACTACTCTCCAAAATCAGTTGCATTCTTAGACACACTCGTCTCCATCAAGGACGGTCACCTCAGCACTTCGCTTTACCCCAAACCCACGGATAACCTCATGATGCTCCACTTCTCCAGCTTCCACCCTAAACACATTAAAGAAGCCATCCCCTATGGACAAGCGCTCCGTATACACAGGATCTGCTCAGACGAGGAGGAGCGTAACAGACATCTACAGACTTTGAAAGATGCCCTCGTACGAACGGGATATGGCACTCGACTCATCGATCGACAGTTCCAACGCGCCACAGCGAAAAACCGCACCGACCTCCTCAGAAGACAAACATGGGACACAACCGACAGAATACCCTTCGTCGTCCAGTACTTCCCCGGAGCGGAGAAACTACGTCATCTTCTTCACAGCCTTCAACACGTCATTGATGACGATGAACATCTTGCCAAGGTCATCCCCACACCCCCACTACTTGCCTTCAAACAACCGTGCAACCTCAAACGAACCATTGTTTGCAGCAAACTACCCAGTCTTCAGAACAGTGACCACGACACCACACAACCCTGCCATGGCAATCTCTGCAAGACGTGCCAGATCATTGACATGGATACCACTATTACACGTGAGAACACCACCCACCAGGCACGCGGTACGTACTCGTGCGACTCGGCCAACGTTGTCTACCTCATACGCTGCAGGAAAGGATGTCCCGAAGCGTGGTACATTGGCGAGACCATGCAGACGCTGCGACAACGAATGAACGGACATCGCGCAACAATCACCAGGCAGGAATGTTCCCTTCCAGTCGGAGAACACTTCAGCAGTCAAGGGCATTCAGCCTCTGATCTCCGGGTAAGCGTTCTCCAAGGCGGCCTTCAGGACGCGCGACAACGCAGAATCGCCGAGCAGAAGCTTATAGCCAAGTTCCGCACACATGAGTGCGGCCTCAACCGGGACCTGGGATTCATGTCGCATTACATTCATCCCCCACCATCTGGCCTGCGAAATCCTACCAACTGTCCTGGCTTGATGTAATTCACACCTCTTTAACCTGGGGTTACCCCATCTCTGGATCTGTAAAGATTTAATCACCTGCTAATGGTCGCATTCCAAGCATTGTTTGGCATCTTTGAATTTGTCTATATATGTGTTTCTGGAACATACCTCTTCATTCACCTGAGGAAGGAGCAGCGCTCCGAAAGCTAGTGACATCGAAACAAACCTGTTGGACTTTAACCTGGTGTTGTAAGACTTCGTACTGTGCTCACCCCAGTCCAACGCCGGCATCTCCACATTATATTTAAAGTGGCATTGCACTTAAAGCGGCCACCACAAAAATTAAAGAAGACCCCAGATAGAGGACAACTCTCAAAAAAGATCCATCAGCAATGAGGACCTCACAGAAGAGGCAATGAAGACCCCAGAAGGAGGACAACAAGAGTATGGGAACAAGGTTAGAGACAGGCCTAACCAACAGTGAAGCTAAAAGAGTTTTTCTGAAGTTAAGACAAGTAGAAAAGAAGATTCCATTTGTGAAATGCGGATGGACAGTAAGAACATGATGGATTCCCCTCTGAAGTAACACACAAACTAAATACTTCAAAAGAAACTTGGAACTATTGAAAAGAAAGAAGAATCTGCAAAATAATTAAAGACTCAATTTATAATTGTCCAATATATGTCGACAATGTTTAGTTAGAATTTCAGACTATATTGTCAGTAGGAGTTAAAGGGGGATGGATATGGTGATTGTCCCTTTAAGGGCTATACAGCAGAGTAAGGGTCTTAATGAAGTCTGTGAAAGTGAATCATTACAAAAGGACACACCCAAACAGTCAAAATAAAACAACCCCATAAAATACAGGACAACTGGTCACCCTGGGAAAGAAAGTATTGGAGTCCTCGCTAACCTCCCATCTGATTTGGAAGAAACGTGGAGAAAGAATGCTGGATTGTTTACCTGATTTTCATGGAGTGGAGACAATCCAGAGCCATTGAGAAATGTCAGTAGAAAGAGATGGTCAGACACCTGTGTATTCCACTCATCATGGGTAAGACTGATAAATGCACCAGCTCATCAGGGGTTCTGTTTTGACAACTGAAGTGGATTGGTTACTTTCCTTGATTGACACCTTTATGTAGCTACAATAGGTTCATCTTTCTGTGATCCTTTCGATAATTTCTGAATGTTTATTTGGGCAAGATTTAAGAGGGGTTAAGTGGTTAAAGCTTCTGAAACCAAAACGACAATTGCCACTTTTACAGGGTGTAAGAATAACGATTTATTTCAAGGAGGATTTCTGAATAGGTGCTTTTTCCACACTTGTCATTGTAATTATTTGACTCATTGGTCCTGTGCATAGTGAATACCGAATAAATACTGGTGTACAAGGGCCATGGAGATGACATTGAGGCCATTAAGAGGCCTTGGAGATGGCATGGGGGTATGAGGGGCTATGGGGACATCAGGGCTAGAGGGTCTAAAAGACTAGATCATAGAATTTACAGTGCAGAAGGCTTTTCAGCCCATCAAGTCTGCACCGGCTCTTGGAAAGAGCACCCTACCCAAGCCCACACCTCCTCCCTATCCCCGTAACCCAGTAACCCCACCTAACCTTTTTGGACACTAAGGGCAATTTATCATGGCCAATCCACCTAACCCGCACATCTTTGGACAGTGGGAGGAAACCGGAGCACCCGGAGGAAACCCACGCACACATGGGGAGGATGTGCAGACTCCGCACAGACAGCGACCCAAGCCGGGAATCGAACCTGGGACCCTGGAGCTGTGAAGCAACTGCGCTAACCACTGTGCTACCGTGCTTCTGTAGTAACGAGGACAAAGTCTCAGAGAACAGAGTTGGCCCTTCTAACCAGCTCGCCTCCGCACTCACCTGGCTCCATGGCCACCTAGGCACTGCCTCCGCATTCCCAACTCCAAACTGTACCAGCACCCTCCAGCTCCACCGCCCCTGGGCCCCTGAGAATTGTACACTTTGGGACACTTCTTAACCGAGGGGTGGTCCAGCAAGTTGGAAAATTTCCTGAACCGAGCTACCCACCGCCCCAGGTAAAGTTCAGCCCCATGCCTTTTCACCTGCCTTCAGATTCCCTGGGGCTGGTTTACTCATGAGGCTAGGAACGGAAAAGTGCAGCTGATTAGGACCATTAAGAAGACATTAAAGATCCCGCGGAAGACTGGACATGTGGTCAGTGGGAGGGAAGGATCATCATCCTGGCATGAACAACACACTTGTGACAGATCATCTGGGCGGGGGCTGGTGGGTACTCACCTCTGTGGCATAGGCCAATCACGACGTCAATGACTGATCTGTCCTCAGCCACCCTCATGACCTCCAGGGTCAGTTCCTCATAGTGGGTGAGGACCCTGAGGTCCGGCACACCGTCGCCCGCCTGGGCCCTCTCCCATCTGCTGTGGGCCAACTTCTCCTGTGGGTCACAGAGAGGGCATGGTGAGCCGCTCATGTCCTGCATTTCTGGAGGGAGGCCGTGGGAGGCAGGTGTGGGCACCACTGCTGGGCATGGGTAAGCTGGGGCACAGTATGGTGCTGAGCTGGGGGTGGTGCCAGGTGTATGATAGTCGGGGGGGGGGGGTGAGGGGTGGGACTGGTGCCATGGGTCGGTGCCAACTCACCCTTGCAGCTGGTGGAAGTCATTTAGCTTCTTGTAGCACTGGGTGACGGTCCTCCTGGTCAAGCTGATGGCGCTGCCACTTCCTCCCAGGTGGCACTGGCTGCCCTGTGGCTGACCCTCTAAGCCACTCAGGGGAACAAGGTGCCCCATCTGGACTCCACCGTGTCCAACAGTCTGACCAGGTTGGCATCTCTGGATCTTGGAGCTGGTCTGCGCAATGGCATGGCTGCGTGCCATGTGGGGTTTGCTCTGGGAGATCGGTTTAACTGCTGATTGCCACCGTCAGCGGGGAGCTGCCAAGTGCGGATCAGCGGCGGAACATTCCTTTGCGGTATGCAGCCCATGGGGCCTTGCAAGCGGCCTAATTAACGTTAGATACCGGTGACGGCTTCACCGGGTCGGCTGTCAAGAAACGCCCGGCATTTCCCGCTCGCAACCACACTTGGAACGAACTTGGTTAGATGGTGCCCTAAGTGTGGGTGGATGCCGGTGCGCATCTAATTCAAAAAGCTTTTGCCAAATACGCCAAAAATCTCACTTTCAAACGTTACCATTAAATCGCACCCTTAGAAGTTTTTTGGTTGGGTCACTGTCCGTGTGGAGTTTGCACATTCTCCCCGTGTCTGCGTGGGTCTCACCCCCCACAACCCAAAGATGTGCAAGGTAGGTGGATTGGCCACGCTAAATTGCCCCTTAATTGGAAAAAAAAATAATTGGGTACTCTAAACTTATTTTAAAAAAGACGTGGGGTTTTTTCGGTTGAATTGTGCCTTATATTCTCCGGCCAAAGCTGAATCACAATTGATTTGTGCTTGTGCTGGGAGCACAAATCTGGAAAAGAGCCACGCTCTTTTGCAAAGTTATGCATGTCGGGAATTGCGAGCGATTCCCGCGTGAATCCTGCTATTGTGCCGCCATTTAGAGTGAAGTCTCCCAGATAGCAAGGTCTTCTTTGAAGTACCAGCTGTGAAACTATCTGCAATGATTATAAATATCTACCTATGATTGACAGCTCATGGACCACATTAAAGGGAGTTGAGTGCTTTCTGCAGAGAAAAAGAGCAAGTGAGATCTGAGGGTATTTAAACTCAGCTGACTGATTTTCTCGTTCCAGGAATCAGACAGGCGCTGCTTCCTGGGCCTGAGCTAGCAGGTATACTACCCAGATGAGTGTTGAAGCAGTGATTTTTTTCACTGCCTCAGTCTGGATTGCTCTTTCGCTTCCTGGCAGGGGTCTCTGCAATGGGGGGCACCCAGGCAGGGGTCTCTGTAATGGGGGGCTTCCAGGCAGGGGTCTCTGGAATGGGGGGGACTTCCAGGCAGGGCTCTCTGTAATAGGGGGCCCCCAGGCAGGGGCCTCACTTATAGGGGGCTTCCAGGCAGGGGTCTCTGTAATGGGGGGCTCCCAGGCAGGGGCCTCATTTATAGGGGGCTTCAGGGAAGGGGCCTAACGTATAGGGGGCTTACAGGCAGGGGCCTCACTATGAGGGGGCTCCCATGCAGGGGCCTCACTTATAGGGGGCTACCAGGCAGGGGTCTCACTTTATAGGGGGCTCTCAGGCAGGGATCTCACTTATAGGGGGCTTCCAGGCAGGGGTTTCACTTATAGGGGGCTCTCAGGCAGAGGCCTCACTTACAGCGGGATACCAGGCAGGGGCCTCACTTATAGGGGGCTCCCAGGCAGAGTTCTCACTTATAGAGGGCTCCCAGGCAGGGGTCTCACTTATAGGGGGCTCCCAGGCAGAGGCCTCTCTTATAGGGGGCTTCCAGACAGGGGTCTCTCTTATTTGGGGCTCTGAGGCAGGGGTCGCACTTATAGGGGGCTCCCAGGCAGGGGTCTCTGTAACGGGGGGCTCCCAGGCAGGGGCCTCTGTAACGGGGGGCTCCCAGGCAGGAGCCTCACTTCTAGGGGGATTACAGGCAGGGGTCTCCCAGGCAGGGGTCTCACTCATAGGGGGCTCCCAGGCAGGGGTCTCTGTAACGAGCGGCTCCCAGGCAGGGGCCTCACTTATAGGGGGCTCCCAGGCAGGGGTCTCTGTATCGGGCGGCTCCCAGGCAGGGGCCTCACTTATAAGGAGGATTACAGGCAGGGGTCTCCCAGGCAGGGGTCTCACTCATAGGGGGCTCCCAGGCAGGGGTCTCTGTATCGGGCGGCTCCCAGGCAGGGGCCTCACTTATAGCGAGCTTCCAGGCAGGGGCCTCACTTATAGGGGGCTCCCAGGCAGCGGTCTCTCTTATAGGGGGCTTCCAGGCAGGGGTCTCATTTGTAGGGGCTCCCAGGCAGCGGTCTCACGTATTGGGGGCTCCCAGGCAGGGGTCCCACTTTTAGGGGGCTTCCAGGCAGGGGTCTGACTTATAGGGGGCTCCCAGGCAGGGGTCTCACTTATTGGGGGCTCCCAGGCAGGGGTCTCATTAATAGTGGTTTCTGTCCTTGGGGGTCCCTGGTGAAGGTCTCTGTAATTAGGGGCTCTCTGATTGGGAATCTCTCTCATTGGGGAGCCTCTGTAATTGGGGGATCTCTGGTGGAGGAGGGCAGTGGGTCAGGGGGGGAGAGGGGGGGGGGGGGGTCGGGGGGGGGGGGGGGTCGGGGGGGGGGGGTTGGCTGTGCTGGCGGTGGGTGGCCAGGTTTTGCATTGTGTGAGAGTGGGAGGGTGGCCCTCTGATGGACTTTGGGGGAAACTCCCTTAAAGAGTTAACCCCTTGGCCGACCGCGATGTCCACTGCGTTAGATCCATGTTTGTCAAGACCTACATCAATTCTAGCCCAAGTGATTTTTAAATTCACGGGATGGGGGTGTGGGCCAGCGTTGTCCATTCCGAGGGCATTTAAGAGTCAACCCCATTGCTGTGGGTCTGGAGTCACATGTGGGCCAGACCGGGTAAGGACGGCAGATTTCCTTCCCTAAAGGACATTAGGGAACCAGATGGGTTTTATGACAATCGACACTGGTTTCATGGTCACCTTTAGACTTTAATTTAATTCAAATTTCACCAATAGCAGTGGTGGGATTTGAACCTGGGTCTCTGGATTACTAACTAGTCCAGTGACAACACCACTAGAACACTGCCTCTCCATAATCTCCCCAATCTGTCCCCTTCAACAAAACACAGTGATGAATGGCTCGGGAAGAAAGAAAAGAGGCAGGGAGAGATAGGGAGATAGAGTGAGAGTAGGGAGGAGGAAAAACAGTGACAGAGAGAGGAGGAGGCCAGCTAGAGGGAGGGAGAAGGAGAGAAACAGAGTGGGAGAGAAAGTGCGAGAGAGAGGGCAAAAACTGAGACAAGGGTGAGAGGGGTCAGGAGACAAAAACAGAGGGAAACAGGATGAGAGAAGGAGCAGAGAGAAAAACATTGACCACCTGGCACAGATAGAGAAATAGAAGGAGAAAAAGAACAGAGAATTTGGCTGGGCAATTGGACCTTGTTGTAACGATGGCATCAGATGGTGAAAGCGGGTTGGCCACTTTCAGCCAGAACCCAATCTCCCTCTCAACAATTCGAAATGGCACCTGGAAGGAAGAGAATGTGACTGAGATTGGTAAGATCCGGGAGTGCTACAGACTGCCTGTTTTTCATTACCTGGTTGATATTGCCTTTTTTACATTACCTGGTTTACATTGCGTGGTGTACATTGCGTGGCGTACATTGCGTGGTGTACATTGCCTGGTGTACATTGCGTGGCGTACATTGCGTGGTGTACATTGCGTGGTGTACATTGCCTGGTGTACATTGCGTGGTGTACATTGCGTGGTGTACATTGCCTGGTGTACATTGCCTGGTGTACATTGCGTGGTGTACATTGCCTGGTGTATATTGCCTGGTGTATATTGCCTGGTGTACATTAGCTGGTTTACATTGCCTGGTGTACATTGCCTGGTGCATGTTGCTTGGTGTATATTGCCTGGTGTACATTAGCTGGTTTACATTAGCTGGTTTACATTGCCTGGCGTACAATGACTGGTGTATATTGCCTGGTGTATATTGCCTGGTGTACATTGCCTGGTGTACATTAGCTGGTTTACATTGCCTGGTGTACATTACCTGGTGTATATTGCCTGGTGCATGTTGCCTGGTGTATATTGCCTGGTTTACATTGCCTGGTGTACATTAGCTGGTTTACATTGCCTGGTGTACATTACCTGGTGTATATTGCCTGGTGCATGTTGCCTGGTGTACATTGCCTGGTTTACATTGCCTGGTGTACATTGCCTGGTGTACATTGCCTGGTGTATATTACATGATTTATACCACCTGGTGTATATTGCCCTGGTTTACATTGCCTGGTGTACATTGCCTGGTGTCCATTGCCTGGTGTATATTGCCTGGTTTGCATTACCTGGTATACATTGCCTGGTGTCTATTGCCTGGTGTACATTGTCTGGAGTACATTGCCTGGTGTATATAGCCTGGTGCATGTTGCCTGGTGTATATTGCCTGGTTTACATTGCCTGGTGTACATTAGCTGGTTTACATTGCCTGGTGTACATTACCTGGTGTATATTGCCTGGTGCATGTTGCCTGGTGTATATTGCCTGGTTTACATTGCCTGGTGTACATTACCTGGTTTACATTGCCTGGTTTACATTGCCTGGTGTACATTGCCTGGTGTACATTGCCTGGTGTATATTACATGATTTATACCACCTGGTGTATATTGCCCTGGTTTACATTGCCTGGTGTATATTGCCCTGGTTTACATTGCCTGGTGTCCATTGCCTGGTGTATATTGCCTGGTTTGCATTACCTGGTGTACATTGCCTGGTGTCTATTGCCTGGTGTACATTGCCTGGTGTACATTGTCTGGGGTACATTGTCTGGTGTACATTGCCTGGTGTACATTTCCTAGTTTTCATTTCCTTTCCTTTCCTCCCTTCCTCAACTGTTTTTGATGTGGTGATGACCTGTCAACCATAGCTAGATGTTTATAAACATTGTGGTTAGCTTCAGAGCAGGGTACATGAGATGCATTCACTTGTGAGGGGAAATGAAAATGAACAATCTGGACACCTGGATGGGTGGAAACTATTACCCTATTGCAGCCTATTAAAGCTATTTCTCCTTGAAAGTAAATAGACCAAAGGATTTGAGGGGGTTTACAGCCTTGGGATATGGCTTTTGACTTTCAATGGAGTAACACAACTTCTGCTTTCTATACTTCTGTCTGAGGCAGCAGGTGTAAGGGACAGGTAAGTGAAAAAGCCGTGATTTTTCACTGTTTCTGCCTGGACTGCCCTTTAGCTTTCAGACAGGGGTGACTGATTGGAGGGAGGGGTCTCTACCATGAGGGATCTCTGATATTGGGGGTGGTCACTGATATGGGGATTTCTGATATGGAGGTATGATGGGGTGTCTCTGATGGTGGTCAGTGGGGGGGTGGGGGTCAGGTCACTCTCATGCATGCGTGTTGGGGGAGGGGGTGGTGAACCAGCAATTCCTGTGGGTGGTGGGAAGGGGGGGAATGCCCCTACTTGACGCCGGGGAGGGACAGGGTTTGCATTGTTGGGGAGGGGGAACAGTCTCCAGACGTCCGTATCGGGCTGCCCACTCCTAAAAGCGGCCTGATAATGGATTCAGAACAGAATCTCGGGAGCTCCCTGCCATACATTGATTTTCATGGCAAGGGAGAGAAAGTCACTCCGGTGTACCACTCCAAGTGTTAGTGCAGACCAGGAGCCATTCTACCCGGGTGGGAGTACATAGTCTCCCGAATGAACAATCCTGCCCATGCTTCAAAATGCCCTCAGGTGCTAAGCAGTGCTATAAAAATGCAAATATGAATTATTTTTCCATATGACCAATTTTTCTCTCAATTTTCCTCTCTTATTCCCTTTAAGCTCCAAGTCCTCTGTGGGCTCACTGCATCCTCACTGTGTTGAAGTTGAACACCATCATCCTGTTTCCCACGACACAGAACCTAAAACAAAGAAACAGGCCATTCGACCCAACATGTCCATGGTGGTGTTTATGTTGTAGATGAGCCTCCTTTTCTATTCATTCAGGGGATGTAGACCTCGTTGGCTGGGCCAGTATTTATTGCCCATCCCTAGTTGCCCTTCAGAAGGTGGTGGTGAGTTGCCTTCTTGAACCGCTGCAGTACGTGAGCTGTAGGTACACCCACTGTGCTGTTAGGGAGGGAGTCCCAGGTTTTTGTCCCAGGAACAGTGAAGGAACGGCAGTATATTTCCAAAACAGGATGGTGAGTGGCTTGGAGGGGAACTTCCAGGTGGTGATGTTTCCATGTATCTGCTGCCCTTGTCCTTCTAGTTGGTAGAGGTCATGGATTTCGAAGGTGCTGGTGAGTTCCTGCAGTGCATCCAGTAGATGGTACGCACAGCTGCTGCTGTGCGTCAGTGGTGCAGGGAGTGAACGATGGTGGATGGGATGCTAATCGAACGGGGCCGCTTTGTCCAGATTCTTGAGTGTTGTCGGAGCTTCACTCATTCAGGCAAGTGGGGAGAATTCCACACTCCGGACTTGTGCCTTGTTGATGGTTAACAGGCTTTGGGGAGTCGGGAGGCTGGATTCTCCCTCACGCCGTGCCAGATTTCTGGTTCAGCACATCGGCGAGATGCTCCGTTTCGCCGGCTGGTCAATGTGGTTTCCCATTGTGGGGTAGCCCCACTCCGTCGGGAAACCCCCAGACTGCCAGCAAAATGGAGCACCCCCGGCGGAGAATCCCGCCCAAGAGGTGAGTAACACACCACAGAATTCTCAGCCTCTGATCTGCTCTTGTAGGCACATTACAAACAAAGAACAAAGAACAAAGAAATGTACAGCACAGGAACAGGCCCTTCGGCCCTCCAAGCCCGTGCCGACCATACTGCCCGACTAAACTACAATCTTCTACACTTCCTGGGTCCATATCCTTCTATTCCCATCCTATTCATATATTTGTCAAGATGCCCCTTAAATGTCCCTATCGTCCCTGCTTCCGCTACCTCCTCCGGTAGCGAGTTCCAGGCACCCACTACCCTCTGCGTAAAAAACTTGCCTCGTACATCTACTCTAAACCTTGCCCCTCTCACCTTAAACCTATGCCCCCTAGTAATTGACCCCTCTACCCTGGGGAAAAGCCTCTGACTATCCACTCTGTCTATGCCCCTCATAATTTTGTATACCTCTATCAGGTCGCCCCTCAACCTCCTTCGTTCCAGTGAGAACAAACCGAGTTTATTCAATCGCTCCTCATAGCTTATGCCCTCCATACCAGGCAACATTCTGGTAAATCTCTTCTGCACCCTCTCTAAAGCCTCCACATCCTTCTGGTAGTGTGGCGACCAGAATTGAACACTATACTCCAAGTGTGGCCGAACTAAGGTTCTATACAGCTGCAACATGACTTGCCAATTCTTATACTCAATGCCCCGGTCAATGAAGGCAAGCATGCCGTATGCCTTCTTGACTACCTTCTCCACCTGTGTTGCCCCTTTCAATGACCTGTGGACCTGTACTCCTAGATCTCTTTGACTTTCAATACTCTTGAGGGTTCTACCATTCACTGTATATTCCCTACCTGCATTAGCCCTTCCAAAATGCATTACCTCACATTTGTCCGGATTAAACTCCATCTGCCATCTCTCCGCCCCAGTCTCCAGACAATCTAAATCCTGCTGTATCCTCAGACAGTCCTCATCGCTATCCGCAATTCCACCAACCTTTGTGTCGTCTGCAAACTTACTAATCAGACCAGTTACATTTTCCTCCAAATCATTTATATATACTACAAAGAGCAAAGGTCCCAGCACTGATCCCTGTGGAACACCACTGGTCACAGCCCTCCAATTAGAAAAGCATCCCTCCATTGCTACCCTCTGCCTTCTCTGGCCTAGCCAGTTCTGTATCCACCTTGCCAGTTCACCCCTGATCCCGTGTGATTTCACCTTTTGTACTAGTCTACCATGAGGGACCTTGTCAAAGGCCTTACTGAAGTCCATATAGACAACATCTACTGCCCTACCTGCATCAATCATCTTAGTGACCTCCTCGAAAAACTCTATCAAGTTAGTGAGACACGACCTCCCCTTCACAAAACCGTGCTGCCTCTCACTAATACGTCCATTTGCTTCCAAATGGGAGTAGATCCTGTCTCGAAGAATTCTCTCCAGTAATTTCCCTACCACTGAAGTAAGGCTCACCGGCCTGTAGTTCCCGGGATTATCCTTGCTACCCTTCTTAAACAGAGTAACAACATTGGCTATTCTCCAGTCCTCCGGGACATCCCCTGAAGACAGCGAGGATCCAAAGATTTCTGTCAAGGCCTCAGCAATTTCCTCTCCAGCCTCCTTCAGTATTCTGGGGTAGATCCCATCAGGCCCTGGGGACTTATCTACCTTAATATTTTTTAAGACACCCAACACCTCGTCTTTTTGGATCACAATGTGACCCAGGCTATCTACACCCCCTTCTCCAGACTCAACATCTACCAATTCCTTCTCTTTGGTGAATACTGATGCAAAGTATTCATTTAGTACCTCGCCCATTTCCTCTGGCTCCACACATAGATTCCCTTGCCTATCCTTCAGTGGGCCAACCCTTTCCCTGGCTACCCTCTTGCTTTTTATGTACTTATACTTACTTATATGGCTGGTTCACTTCAGTTTCTGGTCAATGGAAATAATAATAATCTTTATTAGTGTCACACGTAGGCTTACATTAACACTGCAATGAAGTTACTGTGAAAAGCCCCTGGTCGCCACATTTGGGCGTCTGCTTGCGTACACAGAAGGAGAATTCAGAATGTCCAAATTACCTAGGAGGAAACCGGAGCACCCGGAGGAAACCCACGCAGACACGGGGAGAACGTGCAGACTCCGCACAGACAGTGACCCAAGCCGGGGATCGAACCTGGGTCCAGGCGCTGAGAAGAAACAGTGCTAACCACTGTGCCGCCCCCATAGATGTTGATAGTGGGGATTGAATGATGGTAATGCCAAGGGGAGATGGTTAGGTTCTTTCTTGTTGGAGATGGTTAGTGTCTGCCCAGTGTCTGGCACTTGTATGGTGGGAATGTTACTTTCCACGTATCAGCCCGAGCCTGGATATTGTCCGGGTCTTGCTGCATTTGGACATGGACTGCTTCACTAACTGAGGAGTCGCGAATGGTGCTGAACATTGTGCAGTTCCAGCAAATACGTCCACTTCTGACCTTACGATAGAAGGAAAGTAATTGATGAAGCAGCTGATAATGGTTGGACTTAGGACACTACCCTGAGGAACTCCTGCAGTGATGTCCTGGAGCTGAGATGATTGACCTCCAACTACCACAACCATCTTCATTCGTGCCAGGAATGACTCCAACCAGCGGAGAGTACCCCCCCCCCCCCCCCCGCCCCCCCGATTCCCATTGACTCCTGTTTTGCTGAGGCTCCTTGAACCCACATTCAGTCAAATATGGCCTTAAGCTCAATGGCAGTCACTCTCACCTCTTCAGTGAATCCCTACTGTGCAGAAGGAGACCATTCGGCCCATCGAGTCTGCACCGACCCTTCGAAAGAGCACTCACCCATCCACCCAGCCCTATCCCGGTCACTCCATAATCTAAAACGCACATCCCTGGACAATAAGAGGCAATTTAGCACGGCCAATCCACCTAACCTGTACATCTTTGGACTGCGGGAGAAAACTGGAGCACCCGGAGGAGTCCCTCACAGACATGGGGAGAACATGCAAACACCACACAGTCACCCTAGGCCGGAATTGAACCCGGGTCCCTGGTGCTGTGAGGCAGCAGTGCTAACCACTGTGCCACCATGCCACCCAGCTTGGCTTCTGGAGCACAAGTCTTCAGTACTATTGCCAGGATGTTGTCAGGGCCCAAAGTCTTTGCTGTGTCCAATGTCTTGCGTTTCTTGATATTACATGGAGTGAATCAAATTGGCTGAAGACTGACATCTGTGATGCTGGGGACCCCCCGGAGGAGGCAAATATGGATCCTCCAATCGACACTTCTGGCTGAAGGTTGTAGCAAATGCTGCAGCCATCTCCTTTGCATTGAAATGCTGGCCTCCTCCATTATTGAGAATGGGGATATTTGCAGAGCCTCCTCCTGCAGTGAGTTGTTTAACTGTCCACCACCATTCCTGGCTGGAGGTGACAGGATTGCGAAGCTTAGATCTGATCTGTTGGTTGTGGAATTGCTTAGCTCTGTCTATCCCTTGCTGCTTATGCTGTGTTTGGCACCCAAGTAGTCCGGCGCTGTCGCTTCACCAGGTTGACACCTCATTTTTTGGTATGCCTGGCACTGCTGCTGGCACGCTCCCCTGAACTCTTCATTGAACCAGGGTTGATTCCCTGGCTTGGCGGTAATGGTATAGAGAGGATGTGCCGAGCCGTGATGCTGGTTGAGTACAATTCTGCTGCTGCTGGTGTTCCACAGGGCTTCATGGTTGGCCAGTTTTGAACGGCTAGACCTGTTTGAAATTGTTTAGCATGGTGGCAGTGCCACTCAACACGATGAAGGTCTGGGCAGCGGTCACTCCTCCTGACACTGCCACGCACTGACCTACCTGCGACGGATAGATTGGAGTGGACGAGGTCAAGTAGGTTTCTCCCATCCCTCTTTACCTCACCCTATCATTATATCCATCTGTTCCTTCCTCAGCCATGTACTTGCCTAGCAAACCCTGCAATGCACACACGTTATTCACCTTGACTATTCTTTGTGGAGTCAAGGTGAATAGGGAGATGAACACTCACATTCTCACCATTCTCTGGGTAAATATGTTTTTTTTTCAAATTTCCTATAGGATTCATTCATTCACGGGGGTGGGGGTGAGGTCGGGGGGTGGGTGGAGCCTGAAGTGACCAAGTCACTAATGATATTAAAATCCACGCAAATGGCGGTTTTGCATGGATCCGACGGCGCGGGACGGGAGCATGGCGTCGGAATCGGCGTCAAGCGCAGCCCTCAATTTTATTGATTCCCGCTTCCGGCATCACGAAGCGAAGAATTCAGCCCCTGGTATCAGCCGTTTAAATAATTTTTACACCTCCTCCAGCTCTGTACATCCTATTTAGAATATGGAGGCCCAAACTGCACAATTAACCACTGGAAATCATTGTGCCCCCCCGCACCTCAAAGCTTCAAAACACTTCCCCTGTCCAATATTGCTGGCTTAGATCATTGAGATAGGGTGTATAATCATCTGGAAAGGAATAATTTGATTAGACATCGTCAACAGTTTCGTGAAGGGTAGGTCGTGCCTCACAAACCTTATTGAGTTCTTTGAGAAGGTGACCAAACAGCTGGCTGAGGGTAAAGCAGTTGATGTGGTGTATATGGATTTCAGTAAAGCATTTGATAAGGTTCCCCACGGTAGGCTACTGCAGAAAATACGGAAGCATGGGATTCAGGGAGATTTAGCAGTTTGGATCAGAAATTGGCTAGCTGGAAGAAGACAAAGGGTGGTGGTTGATGGGGACTGTTCAGACTGGAGTCCAGTTACTAGTGGTGTACCACAAGGATCTGTTTTGGGGCCACTGCTGTTTATCATTTTTATAAATGACCTGGAGGAGGGCGTAGAAGGATGGGTGAGTAAATTTGCAGATGACACTAAAGTCGATGGAGTTGTGGACAGTGCGGAAGGATGTTACAAGTTACAGAGGGACATAGATAAGCTGCAGCGCTGGGCTGAGAGGTGGCAAATGGAGTTTAATGCAGAAAACTGCGCTGTGTCGTTCTATGTTCTATAGTGTAGGTTAGATGGCTTTTGTTTCGGTGCAACATCGTGGGCCGAAGGGCCTGTACTGCGCTGTATCGTTCTATGTTCTATGTTCTAAAAGTGTGAGGTGATTCATTTTGGAAGGAATAACAGGAAGACAGAGTACTGGGCTAATGGTAAGATTCTTGGCAGTGTGGATGAGCAGAGAGATCTCGGTGTCCATGTACATAGATCCCTCAGGTTGAGAGGGTTGTTAAGAAGCCTTACGGTGTGTTAGCTTTTATTGGTAGAGGGATTGAGTTTCGGAGCCATGAGGTCATGTTGCAGCTGTACAAAACTCTGGTGCGGCCGCATTTGGAGTATTGCATGCAATTCTGGTCGCCGCATTATAGGAAGGATGTGGAAGCATTGGAAAGGGTGCAGAGGAGATTTACCAGAATGTTGCCTGGTATGGAGGGAAGATCTTATGAGGAAAGGCTGAGGGACTTGAGGCTGTTTTCGTTAGAGAGAAGAAGGTTAAGAGGTGACTTAATTGAGGCATACAAGATGATCAGAGGATTGGATAGGGTGGACAGTGAGAGCCTTTTTCCTCGGATGGTGATGTCTAGCATGAGGGGACATAGCTTTAAATTGAGGGGAGTTAGATATAGGACAGATGTCAGAGGTACGTTCTTTACTCAGAGAGTAGTAAGGGTGTGGAATGCTCTGCCTGCAACAGTAGTGGACTCGCCAACACTAAGGGCATTCAAATGGTCATTGGATAGACATATGGACGATAAGGGAATAGTGTAGATGGGCTTTAGAGTGGTTTCACAGGTCGGCGCAACATCGAGGGCCGAAGGGCCTGTACTGCGCTGTAATGTTCTATCATAGAATTTACAGTGCAGAAGGAGGCCATTCAGCCCATCGAGTCTGTACCGGCTCTTGGAAAGAGCACCCTACCCAAGGTCAACACCTCCACCCTATCCCCATAGCCCAGTAACCCCACCCAACACTAAGGGCAATTTTGGACACTAAGGGCAATTTATCATGGCCAATCCACCTAACCTGCACATCTTTGGACTGTGGGAGGAAACCGGAGCACCCGGAGGAAACCCACGCACACACGGGGAGGATGTGCAGACTCCACACAGACAGTGACCAAAGCCGGAATCGAACCTGGGACCCTGGAGCTGTGAAGCAATTGTGCTATCCACTATGCTGCCAAATGGAGAAGTGCCTTCAGTTATCTAGGTCTTAAACTGCTATGACACTCCACCCCTCTCTTCTCTTTTTAAATGCTCCTTGAAACCTACCTATTTAATAATAATAATAATCATCGCTTATTGTCACAAGTAAACTTCAATGAAGTTACTGTGAAAAGACCTTAGTCGCCACATTCCGGCACCTGTTCGGGGAGGCCGGTACGGGAATTGAACCCGCGCTGCTGGCCTTGTTCTGCATTACAAACCAGCTGTTTAGCCCACTGTGCTAAACCAGCTCCTTGGCCAACCCGTTTATGTTCCTACTCTTTCCACACCTGGGGCTGGGTTCTCTGGTCGCCGACCCCAAAACCGCTCCGGCCTTTCCAAAGCGGCATACTCTAGGAGTACGCCGCGCCATGTATCGACAGCCACAGGACATTGCGTTAGTAGCCCCCCCCCCCCGATACTCAGCCCCCGACCGGACCTCGGCGTGGCGGGGCTGCGGACTCAGCCCAGAGCCACCACAGTCGGGGGAGGGCCGATCCGTGGGCAGGGGGGGACATTATTTGGGGCCGGGGGCACGCGGGCCGGCCAAATGGGGGGTGGGGACTATTTCGCGGGTCGGGTCCGCGAGCGACCTCCGCCACGTGGCACGGTCCGGCCGCTGCAGGCCGCCGCCGCCGACCACGGACGCGGCAATTCTCCGGGGCAAATCGGCAGCTGGAGCCGGGTCCTCTACGCTGCCGGCAGGCTAGCCCCCAGCAAAACGGGCAATCGGTGGCCGCTTTGAGCCATTTTCTCTGCCACCGTTCTCACGCCGGCGTGGGTACATAGCCCCAGAATGAGAGAACCCAGCCCCTGATGGTGTCCCACAGCGTCCCCCAACCCAGGATCATTGTCCAAATCACTGACCGCTCTTCGGCCGCAGACTGACTGATTCTACCGCTCCAGCAAATGGTTTTAGAAATACAGCATTCCGGGGATTTTAGTGCTGAGACCGAGAAATGAAAAGATTCTCATGTTACGGTTCCACTGAGTGTAGTAAGTGTGCTGACGTGTTGCCAGAGAAACAGGCAGCACTGAATCGATGCAGCTAGAGAAATGAAGCCAGTAAAGACCATCATGTTTTCTCTCCGAGAGTTATATTTTAGTAAGTGAGTGGTATCTATGGTAACACTCTGTTGCCTAATGCTCAGGATGTGGTGTGAGGCGTGGGGCACACACACCCTCGGTATTTGTAAATTCAAACATAGATATCGCAAAGTCACCAATAAATCCAGCAGGAGATTCAGCAGAAGCTCCCCACCCCAGTGATTCGTGGAGCCATCTGCCACAGGAGTTGGTTTAGGTGAAAGATATGGTGGCACAGTGGTTAGCACTGCTGCCCCACAGCTCCAGGGTCCCAGGTTCGATTCCCGGCTTGGGTCACTGTCTGTGCGGAGTCTGCACATCCTCCCCGTGTGTGCGTGGGTTTCCTCCGGGCGCTCCGGTTTCCTCCCACAGTCCAAAGATGTGCAGGTTGGGTGGATTGGCCATGATAAATTGCCCTTAGTGTCCAAAAGGTCCGCAGACAGTCACCCGAGGCCGGAATTGAACCCGGGTCCCTGCCGCTGTGAGACATCAGTGAAAGATGCCACCAGACCTTCCACCTCGACCAATTCCTGTTAGGTGGGGTTACTGGGTTACGGGGATGGGGTGGTGGCGTGTGCTTAAGTAGGGCGCTCTTTCCAAGGGTCGGTGCAGACTTGCTGGGCTGAATGGCCTCCGTCTGAGTTTACTCTCTATTCAAAGTGGTGGTGAAAATTGAGCGGTGTTTAAAACCAGCGTTACATCCAACGCCACAGGATTCCCGCCCTGTGAGATGGGTTGGAATTACACCCTTGGTGCCCCGTGGAGAGCCTTGCCGACTGCCACCCGCACCCCTAGAACAGAGAGGCTAAAAAGATATTCTGCTGAAGAATGGAAAATTGCCCCCTTGGTTCAGCGACAGAAACGCAGACTATTATTCGACTAACTCGGGAATGAAGAGAACAGCAAAGCAGATGGGGGAGGGTGGCTGAGGTTTTTGGGAACTTCAGCACAGACCATGAGTCAGTACAGAAGCTCAGCAGTGGATAGACATCCCTCAGAAACATGCATCTGTGCTTGTCTGTGACTTCGCTGCATTGGCCTTAATCCAAACTCCAGTACAATCTGATCTGCATCACTAAAACTGTCTGACATTAATGTTCATTGGCCAAGTGCCCTAGGAGAATCAGTTGTTGAAGAGCCTCGCTGTACAAAGCAGGGAGCTCCCCTTTTCCAATCTTGGCAGTTTTTGCTGAGTTAGCTGCACTCAGTCAGTGTGATGTTTTGTGCGGTGGATACTGTCAGTCCACATTAGGCAGGGGAATGTTGATGGTCTTTGGCCTCATAGGCATCTTGGCACTAAACAAGGATGTGATGCCTCCCTTGGTTGGTTAGCCTGCTCACCATTGTCTAAATCTAAACGAGTATGCCAGGAATTAGAGATCGTGCATTTCTGTCGAACTTCACACCAACTCATGACGTCCTGAGGGTTTTACACCCAGCGAAGTACTATTTGAACAGTCCCATTCTATAATATAGGAAAAGCAGCCAATTTTCAGAAAGAATGCTTCCCCAAACACAAATGTGATAATCATAATGTTTTAGTTTTTAATGGATAAAGGTGAACTCCGCTGTACTTCGCCATATAGTGACTGTGGGATCTTTCCCGGCCAACTGGGAAGGAAGCTGAGACCACGGTGTGAAACCTCAACCAAATATAACACATCTGACAGTGCAGCACTCTCTCAGTACTGACCCTCTGACAGTGCACCGCTCCCTCAGTACTGCCCCTCTGACAGTGCAGCACTCTCTCAGTACTGACCCTCTGACAGTGCAGCGCTCCCTCAGTACTGACCCTCTGACAGTGCAGCACTCCCTCAGTACTGACCCTCTGACAGTACAGCTCTCCCTCAGTACTGACCCTCTGACAGTGCAGCACTCCCTCAGTACTGACCATCTGACAGTGCAGCACTCCCTCAGTACTGACCCTCTGACAGTGCCGCACTCCCTCAGTACTGACCCTCTGACAGTGCAGCACTCCCTCAGTACTGACCCTCTGACAGTACAGCTCTCCCTCAGTACTGACCCTCTGACAGTGCAGCACTCCCTCAGTACTGACCATCTGACAGTGCAGCACTCCCTCAGTACTGACCCTCTGACAGTGCCGCACTCCCTCAGTACTGAACCTCTGACAGTGCAGCACTCACTCAGTACTGCCCCTCTGACAGTGCGGCACTCCCTCAGTACTGACCTTCTGACAGTGCAGCACTCAGTACTGACCCTCTGACAGTGCAGCATTCCCTCAGTACTGCCCCTATGACAGTGCGGCACTCAAAGAACAAAGAACAAAGAAATGTACAGCACAGGAACAGGCCCTTCGGCCCTCCAAGCCCGTGCCGACCATGCTGCCCGACTAAACTACAATCTTCTACACTTCCTGGGTCCGCATCCCTCTATTCCCATCCTATTCATGTATTTGTCAAGATGCCCCTTAAATGTCACTATCGTCCTTGCTTCCACCACCTCCTCCGTAATGCGAGTTCCAGGCACCCACTACCCTCTGCGTAAAAAACTTGCCTCGTACATCTACTCTAAACCTTGCCCCTCTCACCTTAAACCTATGCCCCCTAGTAATTGACCCCTCTACCCTGGGGAACAGCCTCTGACTATCCACTCTGTCTATGCCCCTCATAATTTTGTAGACCTCTATCAGGTCTCCCCTCAACCTCCTTCGTTCCAGTGAGAACAAACCGAGTTTATTCAACCGCTCCTCATAGCTAATGCCCTCCATACCAGGCAACATTCTGGTAAATCTCTTCTGCACCCTCTCTAAAGCCTCCACATCCTTCTGGTAGTGTGGCGACCAGAATTGAACACTATACTCCAAGTGTGGCCTAACTAAGGTTCTATACAGCTGCAACATGACTTGCCAATTCTTATACTCAATGCCCCGGCCAATGAAGGCAAGCATGCCGCATGCCTTCTTGACTACCTTCTCCACCTGTGTTGCCCCTTTCAATGCCCTGTGGACCTGTACTCCTAGATCTCTTTGACTTTCAATACTCTTGAGGGTTCTACCATTCACTGTATATTCCCTACCTGCATTAGACCTTCCAAAATGCATTGCCTCACATTTGTCCGGATTAAACTCCATCTGCCATCTCTCCGCCCAAGTCTCCAAACAATCTAAATCCTGCTGTATCCTCTGACAGTCCTCATCGCTATCCGCAATTCCACCAACCTTTGTGTCGTCTGCAAACTTACTAATCAGACCAGTTACATTTTCCTCCAAATCATTTATATATACTACAAACAGCAAAGGTCCCAGCACTGATCCCTGTGGAACACCACTGGTCACAGCCCTCCAATTAGAAAAGCATCCTTCCATTGCTACTCTCTGCCTTCTATGACCGAGCCAGTTCTGTATCCACCTTGCCAGCTCACCCCTGATCCCGTGTAATTTCACCTTTTGTACTAGTCTACCATGAGGGACCTTGTCAAAGGCCTTACTGAAGTCCATATAGACAACATCCACTGCCCTACCTGCATCAATCATCTTAGTGACCTCTTTGAAAAACTCTATCAAGTTAGTGAGACACAACCTCCCCTTCACAAAACCATGCTGCCTCTCACTAATACGTCCATTTGCTTCCAAATGGGAGTAGATCCTGTCTCGAAGAATTCTCTCCAGTAATTTCCCTACCACTGAAGTAAGGCTCACTGGCCTGTAGTTCCCTGGATTATCCTTGCTACCCTTCTTAAACAGAGGAACAACATTGGCTATTCTCCAGTCCTCCGGGACATCCCCTGAAGACAGTGAGGATCCAAAGATTTCTGTCAAGGCCTCAGCAATTTCCTCTCCAGCCTCCTTCAGTATTCTGGGGTAGATCCCATCAGGCCCTGGGGACGTATCTACCTTAATATTTTTTAAGACACCCAACACCTCGTCTTTTTGGATCTCAATGTGACCCAGGCTATCTACACACCCTTCTCCAGACTCAACATCTACCAATTTCTTCTCTTTGGTGAATACTGATGCAAAGTATTCATTTAGTACCTCGCCCATTTCCTCTGGCTCCACACATAGATTCCCTTGCCTATCCTTCAGTGTGCCAACCCTTTCCCTGGCTACCCTCTTGCTTTTTATGTACGTGTAAAAAGCCTTGGGATTTTCCTTAACCCTTTTCCTTAACCACTTTTCGTGACCCCTTCTAGCCCTCCTGACTCCTTTCTTAAGTTCCTTCCTACTTTCCTTATATTCCACGCAGGCTTCGTCTGTTCCCAGCCTTTTAGCCCTGACAAATGCCTCCTTTTTCTTTTTGACGAGGCCTACAATATCTCTCGTTATCCAAGGTTCCCGAAAATTGCCGTATTTATCCTTCTTCCTCACAGGAACATGCCGGTCCTGAATTCCTTTCAACTGACACTTGAAAGCCTCCCACATGTCAGATGTTGATTTGCCCTCAAACATCCGCCCCCAATCTATGTTCTTCAGTTCCCGCCTAATATTGTTATAATTAGCCTTCCCCCAATTTAGCACATTCATCCTAGGACCATTCTTATCCTTGTCCACCAGTACTTTAAAACTTACTGAATTGTGGTCACTGTTACCGAAATGCTCCCCTACTGAAACATCTACCATCTACTGACCCTCTGACAGTGCAGCACTCCCTCTGTACTGCTCCTCTGACAGTGCAGCACTCCCTCAGTACAGTGCTGGAGTATCAACTTGGACTACGCATCTGCGGCAAGCAACCCATCTCCTGACTCCCCAAAACCTGTCCTCCCTCAGTACTGCACGTCTGACAGTGCAACACTCCCTCAGTACTGACCCTCTGACAGTGCAGCACTCCCTCAGTACTGCCCCTCTGACAGTGCGGCACTCCCTCAGTACTGCACGTCTGACAGTGCAGCACTCACTCAGTCCTGCCCCTCTGACAGTGCAACACTCCCTCAGTACTGACCCTCTGACAGTGCAGCACTCCCTCAGTACTGCCCCTCTGACAGTGCGGCACTCCCTCAGTACTGCCCCTCTGACAGTGCGGCACTCCCTCAGTACTGACCTTCTGACAGTGCAGCACTCAGTACTGACCCTCTGACAGTGCAGCATTCCCTCAGTACTGCCCCTCTGACAGTGCGGCACTCCCTCAGTACTGCACGTCTGACAGTGCAGCACCTCACTCAGTCCTGCCCCTCTGACAGTGCAGCACTCCCTCAGTACTGACCCTCTGACAGTGCAGCATTCCCTCAATACTTTCCCTTTGGCAGTGCAGCAATCCCTCAGTACTGCTCCTCTGACAGTGCAGCACTCCCTCAGTACTGACCCTCTGACAGTGCAGCACTCCCTCAGTACTGACCCTCTGACAGTGCAGCACTCCCTCTGTACTGCTCCTCTGACTGTGCAGCACTCCCTCAGTACAGTGCTGGAGTATCAACTTGGACTACGCATCTGCGGTAAGCAACTCATCTCCTGAATCCCCAAAGCCTGTCCACCATCTACAAGGCACAAGTCAGGAGAGTGGTGGAATGATCTCCACTTGCCTGGATGAGTGCGGCTCCAACAAAACTCAAGAAGCTTGACACTATCCTGGGCAAAGCAGCCCACTTGATTGCTCCCCCTTCCACAAACATGCACTCCCGCTACCACCAACGAGCAGTTGAAAGATCAGTAACTCACCAAGGTTCCTTAGCACCTTCCAAACCCACAACCACTACCATTTAGAAGGACAATAGCAGCAGATACCTGGGAACCCCACCATTCTGACTTGGTAAAATATCGCTGTTCCTTCATCACCGGGTCAAAATCCTGGAACACCTTCCCTCAGAGCACTATGGGTGTACCTACACCACATGGACTGCAGGGATACAAAAAGGCAGCTCACCAGCACCTTCTCAAGGACAGTTATGGATGGGCACCAAATGCTGGCCTCGTCAGTGACACCCACATCCCGTAATTTAATAACACAAAATCTCTGGAGTGAGACTTGATTCCACAATTTTCTGACTCAAAGACCAGCATGCTCCTCACTGATCCACTATTGACACACGAGTAACAAAAGCTGCAAATGTTCATGCAACATTACCCCAAAACAGAACCGTCCCCCAACATGGAACCCAAACCCAAACATGGAACCGAAACTCCAACATGGAACCCAAACCCAACATGGAACCCAAACCCAACATGGAACCAAACCCCAACATGGAACCCAAACCCCAACATGGAACCCAAACCCCAACATGGAACCAAACCCCAACATGGAACCAAACCCCAACATGGAACCAAACCCCAACATGGAACCCAAACCCAACATGGAACCAAACCCCAACATGGAACCCAAACCCCAACATGGAACCCAAATCCCAACATGGTACATAAACGCCAACATGGACCAAACCCCAACATGGAACCCAAAGGCCAACATGGAATCCAAACCCCAACATGGAATCCAAACCACAACATGGAATCCAAACCCCAATATGGAACCGAAACCCCAACATGGAACCCAAACCCCAACATGGAATCCAAACGGCAACATGGAACCCAAACCCCAACATGGAACACAAACCCCAACATGGAACCCAAACCCCAACTTGGAACCCAAACCCCAACGTGGAACACTAACCCCAACGTGGAACCCAAACGCCAACATGGAACCCAGCCCCAATATGGAATCCAAACCCCAACTTGGAACCCAAACCCCAACGTGGAACCCTAACCCCAACGTGGAACCCAAACCCCAACATGGAACCCAAACCCCAACTTGGAACCCAAACCCCAACGTGGAACCAAACCCCAACGTAGAACCCAAACCCCAACATGGAACCCAAACCCCAACGTGGAATCCAAACCCCAACTTGGAACCCAGCCCCAACATGGAATCCAAACCCCAACATGGAACCGAAACCCCAACATGGAACCGAAACCCCAACATGGAATCCAAATGGCAACATGGAACCCAAACCCCAACATGGAACACAAACCCCAACATGGAATCCAAACCCCAACTTGGAACCCAAACCCCAACGTGGAATCCAAACCCCAACTTGGAACCCAAACACCAACGTGGAACCCAAACCCCAACATGGAACCCAAACCCCAACATGGAACCCAAACCCCAACATGGAATCCAAACCACAACTTGGAACCCAAACCCCAACTTGGAACATAAACCCCAACATGGAACCCAAACTCCAACTTGGAACGCAAACCCCAACATGGAACCCAAACCCCAACATGGAACTCAAACGCCAACATGGAACCCAAACGCCAACATGGAACCCAAACGGCAACATGGAACCCAAACCTCAACATGGATCCCAACCCCCAACATGGAACCCAAACCCCAACATGGAACACGAACCTCAACATGGAACCCAAACCCCAACATGGAACCCAAAAGCCAACATGGAACCCAAACCCCAACGTGGAACCCAAACCACAACATGGAACACAAACCCCAACATGGAACCCAAACCCCAACGTGGAACCCAAACCACAACATGGAACACAAACCCCAACATGGAACCCAAACGCCAACATGGAACCCAAACGGCAACATGGAACCCAAACCCCAACGTGGAACCCAAACCCCAACATGGAACCCAAACCACAACATGGAACACAAACCCCAACATGGAACCCAAACGCCAACATGGAACCCAAACCCCAAAGTGGAATCCAAACCCCAACTTGGAACCCAGCCCCAACATGGAATCCAAACCCCAACTTGGAACCCAAACCCCAACGTGGAACCCAAACCCCAACGTGGAACCCAAACCCCAACATGGAATCCAAACCCCAACTTGGAACCCAAACCCCAACGTGGAACCCAAACCCCAACGTGGAACCCAAACCCCAACATGGAATCCAAACCCCAACATGGAACCCAAACCCAAACATGGAACACAAACACCAACATGGAATCCAAACCACAACATGACCCCCCTGACCCGAATGACACGCCCAACCTGAATGACACCCCCAACCGAACGACCCCCGACCTGAACGACTCCCGCCCCCCTGAATGACCCCCCCGACCTGAAGAACACCCCCGACCCGAACGACACCCCCGACCCGAATGACACCCCCAACCGAACGATCGCCGACCTGAACGACTCCCACCTCCCTGAATGACCCCCCCCGACCCGTACAACACCCCCGACCCGAACGACACCCCCGACCCAAACGACACCACCGACCCGAACGACACACCCGACCCGAACGACACCCCGATCCGAACGACACCCCCGACCCGAACGACACCCCCGACCTGAACGAAACCACCGACCGGAACTGCACCCCCGACCCGAACGTCACCCCCGACCCGAACGTCACCCCCGACCCGAAGGACACCCCCGACCCGAACGACTGCCGGCCCCCATATGACCCCCCTGACCCGAATGACACCCGCAATCTGAATGACACCCCCAACTGAACGACCCCCGACCTGAACGACTCCCGCCCCCCTGAATGACCCCCCTGACCTGAAGAACACCCCCCGACCCGAACGACACCCCCGACCCGAATGGCACCCATGACCTGAATGACACCCCCAACCGAACGACCGCCGACCTGAACGAATCCCACCCCCCTGAATGACCCCCCCGACCCGTACAACACCCGCGACCCGTACAACACCCGCGACCGGAACGACACCCCCGACCCGAACGACACCCCAGACCCGAACGACTGCCGCCCCCTGAATGACCCCCCTGACCCGAAAGACACCCCTGACCTGAATGACACCCCCGACCTGAACGACACCCCCGACCCGAACTACACCCCGACCCGAACGACACCCCAGACCCGAACGACACCCCCGACCCGAACGACACCCCCGACCCGAACTACACCCCGACCCGAACGACACCCCAGACCCGAACAACACCCCCGACCTGAACGATTGCCGCCCCCTGAATGACCCCCCCGACCCAAATGACACCCCCGACTGAACGACACCCCGACCCGAACGACACCCCCAACCCGAACAACACCCCCGACCCGAACAACACCCCCAACACAAACAACACCCCCGACCCTAAGGAGACCCCAGACACGAACAACACCCCCGACACGAACAACACCCCCGACCCGAACAACACCCCCGACCCGAACAACATCCCCGACCCGAACAACACCCCCGACCCGAACAACACTCCCGACCCGAACAACACCCCCGACCCGAACAACACCCCCGACCCGAACAACACCCCCGACCCGAACAACATCCCCGACCCGAACAACACCCCCAACACAAACAACACCCCTGACCCTAAGGAGACCCCAGACCCGAACAACACCCCCAACCTGAACAACACCCCGACCCGAACAACACCCCCGACCCGAACAACACCCCCGACCCGAACAACATCCCCGACCCGAACAACACCCCCGACCCGAACAACACCCCCGACCCGAACAACACCCCCGACCCGAACAACACCCCCGACCCGAACAACACCACCGACCCCGAACAACACCCCCGACCCGAACAACACCCCCAACCCGAACAACACCCCCGACCCGAACAACACCCCCGACCCGAACAACACCACCGACCCGAACATCACCCCCGACCTGAACAACACCCCTGACCCGAACAATCACCCCCGACCCGAACAACACCCCCGACCACGAACAACACCCCCGACCCGAACATCACCCCCAACCCGAACAACACCCCCGACCCGAACAACACCCCCGACCCGAACAACACCACCGACCCGAACATCACCCCCGACCTGAACAACACCCCTGACCCGAACAATCACCCCCGACCCGAACAACACCCCCGACCCGAACAACACCCCCGACCCGAACAACACCCCCGACCCGAACAACACCCCCGACCCGAACAACACCCCCGACCCGAACAACACCCCCGACCCGAACAACACCCCCGACCCGAACAACACCCCCGACCCGAACAACACCCCCGACCCGAACAACACCCCCGACCCGAACAATCACCCCCGACCCGAACAACAGCCCCGACCCGAACAACACCCCTGACCCGAACAATCACCTCCGACCCGAACATCACCCCTGACCCGAACAATCACCCCCGACCCGAACATCACCCCCGACGCGAACACCCCCGACCCGAACAACACCCCCGACCCGAACAACACCCCCGACCCGAACAACACCCCCGACCCGAACTACACCCCCGACCCGAACAACACCCCCGACCCGAACAACACCCCCGACCCGAACAACACCCCCGACCCGAACAACACCCCCGACCCGAACATCACCCCCGACCCGAACAACACCCCCGACCCGAACAACACCCCCGACCCGAACAACACCCCCGACCCGAACAATGACCCCCGACCCGAACAACACCCCCGACCCGAACAACACCCCCGACCCGAACAACACCCCCGACCCGAACCACACCCCCTACCCGAACAACACCCCCGACCCGAACAACACCCCCGACCCGAACAACACCCCCGACCCGAACAACACCCCCGACCCGAACAACACCCCCGACCCGATCAACACCCCCGACCCGAACATCACCCCCGACCCGAACAACACCCCTGACCCGAACAATCACCCCCGACCCGAACAACACCCCCGACCAGAACAACAACCCCGACCCGAACATCACCCCCGACCCGAACATCACCCCCGACCCGAACATCACCCGCGACCCGAACGTCACCCCCGACCCGAAGGACACCCCCGACCCGAACGACTGCCGGCCCCCATATGACCCCCCGACCCGAATGACACCCGCAATCTGAATGACACCCCCAACTGAACGACCCCCGACCTGAACGACTCCCGCCCCCCTGAATGACCCCCCGGACCTGAAGAACACCCCCCGACCCGAACGACACCCCCGACCCGAATGGCACCCATGACCTGAATGACACCCCCAACCGAACGACCGCCGACCTGAACGAATCCCACCGCCCTGAATGACCCCCCCGACCCGTACAACACCCGCGACCCGAACGGCACCCCCGACCCGAACGGCACCCCCGACCGAACGACACCCCCGACCCGAACGACACCCCAGACCCGAACGACTGCCGCCCCCTGAATGACACCTCCGACCTGAACGACACCCCCGACCCGAACTACACCCCGACCCGAACGACACCCCAGACCCGAACGACACCCCCGACCCGAACTACACCCCGACCCGAACAACACCCCAGACCCGAATGACACCCCCGACCTGAACGACACCCCCGACCCGAACTACACCCCCGACCCGAACAACACCCCCGACCCGAACAACACCCCCGACCCGAACAACACCCCCGACCACGAACAACACCCCCGACCCGAACAACACCCCCGACCCGAACAACAACCCCGACCCGAACACCACCCCCTACCCGAACAACACCCCCGACCCGAACAACACCCCCGACCAGAACAACACCCCCGACCCGAACCACACCCCCGACCCGAACAACACCCCCGACCCGAACAACACCCCCGACCAGAACAACACCCCCGACCCGAAACACACCCCCGACCCGAACAACACCCCCGACCCGAACAACACCCCCGACCCGAACAACACCCCCGACCCGAACAACACCCCCGACCCGAACGACACCCCCGACCGGAACTACACCCCCGACCCGAACAACACCCCCGACCCGAACAACACCCCCGACCCGAACAACACCCCCGACCCGAACAACACCCCCGACCCGAACATCACCCCCGACCCGAACGACACCCCCGACCCGAACGACACCCCCGACCCGAACAACACCCCCGACCCGAACATCACCCCCGACCCGAACGACACCCCCGACCCGAACGACACCCCCGACCCGAACAACACCCCCGACCCGAACAACACCCCCGACCCGAACAACACCCCCGACCCGAACAACACCCCCGACCCGAACAACACCCCCGACCCGAACAACACCCCCGACCCGAACAACACCCCCGACCAGAACAACACCCCCGACCCGAACAACACCCCCGACCCGAACAACACCCCCGACCCGAACAACACCCCCGACCCGAACAACACTCCCGACCCGAACAACACCCCCGACCCGAACGACACCCCCGACCGGAACAACACCCCCGACCCGAACAACACCCCCGACCCGAACAACACCCCCGACCCGAACAACACCCCCGACCCGAACGACACCCCCGACCGGAACAACACCCCCGACCCGAACAACACCCCCGACCCGAACAACACCCCCGACCCGAACAACACCCCCGACCCGAACAACACCCCCGACCCGAACAACACCCCCGACCCGAACAACATCCCCGACCCGAACAACACCCCCGACCCGAACAACACTCCCGACCCGAACATCACCCCCGACCCGAACAACACCCCTGACCCGAACAATCACCCCCGACCCGAACAACACCCCCGACCAGAACAACAACCCTGACCCGAACATCACCCCCGACCCGAACATCACCCCCGACCCGAACATCACCCCCGACCCGAACGTCACCCCCGACCCGAAGGACACCCCCGACCCGAACGACTGCCGGCCCCCATATGACCCCCCGACCCGAATGACACCCGCAATCTGAATGACACCCCCAACTGAACGACCCCCGACCTGAACGACTCCCGCCCCCCTGAATGACCCCCCTGACCTGAAGAACACCCCCCGACCCGAACGACACCCCCGACCCGAATGGCACCCATGACCTGAATGACACCCCCAACCGAACGACCGCCGACCTGAACGAATCCCACCGCCCTGAATGACCCCCCCGACCCGTACAACACCCGCGACCCGAACGGCACCCCCGACCGAACGACACCCCCGACCCGAACGACACCCCAGACCCGAACGACTGCCGCCCCCTGAATGACACCCCCGACCTGAACGACACCCCCGACCCGAACTACACCCCGACCCGAACGACACCCCAGACCCGAACGACACCCCCGACCCGAACTACACCCCGACCCGAACAACACCCCAGACCCGAATGACACCCCCGACCCGAACGACACCCCCGACCCGAACTACACCCCCGACCCGAACAACACCCCCGACCCGAACAACACCCCCGACCCGAACAACACCCCCGACCACGAACAACACCCCCGACCAGAACAACACCCCCGACCCGAACAACAACCCCGACCCGAACACCACCCCCTACCCGAACAACACCCCCGACCCGAACAACACCCCCGACCAGAACAACACCCCCGACCCGAACCACACCCCCGACCCGAACAACACCCCCGACCCGAACAACACCCCCGACCAGAACAACACCCCCGACCCGAACCACACCCCCGACCCGAACAACACCCCCGACCCGAACAACACCCCCGACCCGAACAACACCCCCGACCCGAACAACACCCCCGACCCGAACGACACCCCCGACCGGAACTACACCCCCGACCCGAACAACACCCCCGACCCGAACAACACCCCCGACCCGAACAACACCCCCGACCCGAACATCACCCCCGACCCGAACGACACCCCCGACCCGAACAACACCCCCGACCCGAACAACACCCCCGACCCGAACATCACCCCCGACCCGAACGACACCCCCGACCCGAACGACACCCCCGACCCGAACAACACCCCCGACCCGAACAACACCCCCGACCCGAACAACACCCCCGACCCGAACAACACCCCCGACCCGAACAACACCCCCGACCCGAACAACACCCCCGACCAGAACAACACCCCCGACCCGAACAACACCCCCGACCCGAACAACACCCCCGACCCGAACAACACCCCCGACCCGAACAACACTCCCGACCCGAACAACACCCCCGACCCGAACGACACCCCCGACCGGAACAACACCCCCGACCCGAACAACACCCCCGACCCGAACAACACCCCCGACCCGAACAACACCCCTGACCCGAACGACACCCCCGACCGGAACAACACCCCCGACCCGAACAACACCCCCGACCCGAACAACACCCCCGACCCGAACAACACCCCCGACCCGAACGACACCCCCGACCCGAACATCACCCCCGACCCGAACATCCCCGACCCGAACAACACCCCCGACCCGAAAATCACCCCCGACCCGAACGACACCCCCGACCCGAACAACACCCCCGACCCGAACAACACCCCCGACCCGAACAACACCCCCGACCCGAACAACACCCCCGACCCGAACAACACCCCGCCCCGAACAACACCCCCGACCCGAACAACACCCTCGACCCGAACAACACCCCCGACCCGAACAACACCCCCGACCCGAACAACACCCCCGACCCGAACAACACCCCCGACCCGAACAACACCCCCGACCCGAACAACACCCCCGACGCGAACAACACCCCCGACCCGAACAACACCCCGGACCCGAACAACACCCCCGACCCGAACAACACCCCCGACCCGAACAACACCACCGACCCGAACAATACCCCCGACCAGAACAACACCCCCGACCCGAACAACACCCCCGACCCGAACAACACCCCCGACCCGAACAACACCCCCGACCCGAACAACACCCCCGACCCGAACAACACCCCCGACCCGAACAACACCCCCGACCCGAACAACACCCCCGACCCGAACAACACCCCCGACCCGAACAACACCCTCGACCCGAACAACACCCCCGACCCGAACAACACCCCCGACCCGAATAACACCCCCGACCCGAACAACACCCCCGACCCGAACATCACCCCCGACCCGAACAACACCCCCGACCCGAACACCCCCGACCCGAACAACACCCTCGACCCGAACATCACCCCCGACCCGAACATCACCCCCGACCCGAACAACACCCCCGACCAGAACAACACCCCCGACCCGAACCACACCCCCGACCCGAACAACACCCCCGACCCGAACAACACCCCCGACCCGAACAACACCCCCGACCCGAACAACACCCCCGACCCGAACGACACCCCCGACCGGAACTACACCCCCGACCCGAACAACACCCCCGACCCGAACAACACCCCCGACCCGAACAACACCCCCGACCCGAACATCACCCCCGACCCGAACGACACCCCCGACCCGAACAACACCCCCGACCGGAACAACACCCCCGACCCGAACATCACCCCCGACCCGAACGACACCCCCGACCCGAACGACACCCCCGACCCGAACAACACCCCCGACCCGAACAACACCCCCGACCCGAACAACACCCCCGACCCGAACAACACCCCCGACCCGAACAACACCCCCGACCCGAACAACACCCCCGACCCGAACAACACCCCCGACCAGAACAACACCCCCGACCCGAACAACACCCCCGACCCGAACAACACCCCCGACCCGAACAACACCCCCGACCCGAACAACACCCCCGACCCGAACAACACCCCCGACCCGAACAACACCCCCGACCCGAACAACACCCCCGACCCGAACAACACCCCCGACCCGAACAACACCCCCGACCCGAACAACACCCCCGACCCGAACGACACCCCCGACCGGAACAACACCCCCGACCCGAACAACACCCCCGACCCGAACAACACCCCCGACCCGAACAACACCCCCGACCCGAACGACACCCCCGACCCGAACATCACCCCCGACCCGAACATCCCCGACCCGAACAACACCCCCGACCCGAACAACACCCCCGACCCGAACATCACCCCCGACCCGAACGACACCCCCGACCCGAACAACACCCCCGACCCGAACAACACCCCCGACCCGAACATCACCCCCGACCCGAACGACACCCCCGACCCGAACAACACCCCCGACCCGAACAACACCCCCGACCCGAACAACACCCCCGACCCGAACGACACCCCCGACCCGAACATCACCCCCGACCCGAAGACCCCCGACCCGAACAACACCCCCGACCCGAACATCACCCCCGACCCGAACAACACGGCAGCACGGTAGCACATGTGGATAGCACTGTGGCTTCACAGCGCCAGGGTCCCAGGTTCGATTCCCCGCTGGGTCACTGTCTGTGCGGAGTCTGCACGTTCTCCCCGTGTCTGCGTGGGTTTCCTCCGGGTGCTCCGGTTTCCTCCCACAGTCCAAAGACGTGCAGGTTAGGTGGATTGGCCATGCTAAATTGCCCGTAGTGTCCATAAGGGTTGGGAGGGGTTATTGGGTTGCGGGGATAGGGTGGAAGTGAGGGATTAATGTGGGTCGGTGCAGACTCGATGGGCCGAATGGCCTCCTTCTGCACTGTATGTTCTATGTAATCTATGTAAACACCCCCGACCCGAACACCCCCGACCCGAACAACACCCTCGACCCGAACATCACCCCCGACCCGAACATCACCCCCGACCCGAACAACACCCCCGACCCGAACAACACCCCGACCCGAACAACACCCCCGACCCGAACAACACCCCCGACCCGAACAACACCCCGACCCGAACCACACCCCGACCCGAACACCCCCGACCCGAACAACACCCTCGACCCGAACATCACCCCCGACCCGAACATCACCCCCGACCCGAACAACACCCTCGACCCGAACATCACCCCCGACCCGAACAACACCCCCGACCCGAACAACACCCCCGACCCGAACTACACCCCCGACCCGAACAACACCCCCGACCCGAACAACACCCCCGACCCGAACATCACACCCGACCCGAACGACGCCCCCGACCCGAACAACGCCCCCGACCCGAACAACACCCCCGATCCGAACATCACCCCCGACCCGAACGTCACCCCCGACCCGAACAACACCCCCGACCCGAACAACACCCCCGACCCGAACAACACCCCCGACCCGAACAACACCCCCGACCCGAACAACACACCCGACCCGAACAACACCCCCGACCCGAACAACACCCCCGACCCGAACAACACCCCCGACCAGAACAACACCCCCGACCCGAACCACACCCCCGACCCGAACAACACCCCCGACCCGAACAACACCCCCGACCCGAACAACACCCCCGACCCAAACAACACTCCCGACCCGAACAACACCCCCGACCCGAACGACACCCCCGACCGGAACAACACCCCCGACCCGAACAACACCCCCGACCCGAACAACACCCCCGACCCGAACAACACCCCCGACCCGAACGACACCCCCGACCGGAACAACACCCCCGACCCGAACAACACCCCCGACCCGAACGACACCCCCGACCCGAACGACACCCCCGACCCGAACATCACCCCCGACCCGAACATCCCCGACCCGAACAACACCCCCGACCCGAACAACACCCCCGACCCGAACATCACCCCCGACCCGAACGACACCCCCGACCCGAACAACACCCCCGACCCAAACAACACCCCCGAGCCGAACATCACCCCCGACCCGAACGACACCCCCGACCCGAACAACACCCCCGACCCGAACAACACCCCCGACCCGAACAACACCCCCGACCCGAACAACACCCCCGACCCGAACATCACCCCCGACCCGAACAACACCCCCGACCCGAACAACACCCCCGACCCGAACAACACCCCCGACCCGAACAACACCCCCGACCCGAACAACACCCCCGACCCGAACAACACCCCCGACCCGAACAACACCCCCGACCCGAACAACACCCCCGACCCGAACAACACCCCCGACCCGAACAACACCCCCGACCCGAACAACACCCCCGACCCGAACAACACCCCCGACCCGAACAACACCCCCGACCCGAACAACACCCCCGACCCGAACAACACCCCCGACCAGAACAACACCCCCGACCCGAACAACACCCCCGACCCGAACAACACCCCCGACCCGAACAACACCCCCGACCCGAACAATACTCCCGACCCGAACAACACCCCCGACCCGAACGACACCCCCGACCGGAACAACACCCCCGACGCGAACAACACCCCCGACCCGAACAACACCCCCGACCCGAACAACACCCCCGACCCGAACGACACCCCCGACCGGAACAACACCCCCGACCCGAACAACACCCCCGACCCGAACAACACCCCCGACCCGAACAACACCCCCGACCCGAACAACACCCCCGACCCGAACAACACCCCCGACCCGAACAACATCCCCGACCCGAACAACACCCCCGACCCGAACAACACTCCCGACCCGAACATCACCCCCGACCCGAACAACACCCCTGACCCGAACAATCACCCCCGACCCGAACAACACCCCCGACCAGAACAACAACCCCGACCCGAACATCACCCCCGACCCGAACATCACCCCCGACCCGAACATCACCCCCGACCCGAACGTCACCCCCGACCCGAAGGACACCCCCGACCCGAACGACTGCCGGCCCCCATATGACCCCCCGACCCGAATGACACCCGCAATCTGAATGACACCCCCAACTGAACGACCCCCGACCTGAACGACTCCCGCCCCCCTGAATGACCCCCCTGACCTGAAGAACACCCCCCGACCCGAACGACACCCCCGACCCGAATGGCACCCATGACCTGAATGACACCCCCAACCGAACGACCGCCGACCTGAACGAATCCCACCGCCCTGAATGACCCCCCCGACCCGTACAACACCCGCGACCCGAACGGCACCCCCGACCCGAACGGCACCCCCGACCGAACGACACCCCCGACCCGAACGACACCCCAGACCCGAACGACTGCCGCCCCCTGAATGACACCCCCGACCCGAACAACACCCCCGACCCGAACAACACCCCCGACCCGAACAACACCCCCGACCTGAACGACACCCCCGACCCGAACTACACCCCGACCCGAACGACACCCCAGACCCGAACGACACCCCCGACCCGAACTACACCCCGACCCGAACAACACCCCAGACCCGAATGACACCCCCGACCCGAACGACACCCCCGACCCGAACTACACCCCCGACCCGAACAACACCCCCGACCCGAACAACACCCCCGACCCGAACAACACCCCCGACCACGAACAACACCCCCGACCCGAACAACACCCCCGACCCGAACAACACCCCCGACCCGAACACCACCCCCTACCCGAACAACAACCCCGACCCGAACCACACCCCCGACCCGAACAACACCCCCGACCCGAACAACACCCCCGACCAGAACAACACCCCCGACCCGAACCACACCCCCGACCCGAACAACACCCCCGACCCGAACAACACCCCCGACCCGAACAACACCCCCGACCCGAACAACACCCCCGACCCGAACGACACCCCCGACCGGAACTACACCCCCGACCCGAACAACACCCCCGACCCGAACAACACCCCCGACCCGAACAACACCCCCGACCCGAACATCACCCCCGACCCGAACGACACCCCCGACCCGAACAACACCCCCGACCCGAACAACACCCCCGACCCGAACATCACCCCCGACCCGAACGACACCCCCGACCCGAACAACACCCCCGACCCGAACAACACCCCCGACCCGAACAACACCCCCGACCCGAACAACACCCCCGACCCGAACAACACCCCCGACCCGAACAACACCCCCGACCCGAACAACACCCCCGACCCGAACAACACCCCCGACCAGAACAACACCCCCGACCCGAACAACACCCCCGACCCGAACAACACCCCCGACCGGAACAACACCCCCGACCCGAACAACACCCCCGACCCGAACAACACCCCCGACCCAAACAACACCCCAGACCCGAACAACACCCCGACCCGAACAACACCCCCGACCCGAACGACACCCCCGACCGGAACAACACCCCCGACCCGAACAACACCCCCGACCCGAACAACACCCCCGACCCGAACAACACCCCCGACCCGAACGACACCCCCGACCCGAACATCACCCCCGACCCGAACATCCCCGACCCGAACAACACCCCCGACCCGAACAACACCCCCGACCCGAACATCACCCCCGACCCGAACGACACCCCCGACCCGAACAACACCCCCGACCCGAACAACACCCCCGACCCGAAAATCACCCCCGACCCGAACGACACCCCCGACCCGAACAACACCCCCGACCGGAACAACACCCCCGACCCGAACAACACCCCCGACCCGAACAACACCCCCGACCCGAACAACACCCCCGACCCGAACGACACCCCCGACCCGAACAACACCCCCGACCCGAACAACACCCCCGACCCGAACAACACCCCCGACCCGAACGACACCCCCGACCCGAACATCACCCCCGACCCGAACATCCCCGACCCGAACAACACCCCCGACCCGAACAACACCCCCGACCCGAACATCACCCCCGACCCGAACGACACCCCCTACCCGAACAACACCCCCGACCCGAACAACACCCCCGACCCGAAAATCACCCCCGACCCGAACGACACCCCCGACCCGAACAACACCCCCGACCCGAACAACACCCCCGACCCGAACAACACCCCCGACCCGAACAACACCCCCGACCCGAACATCACCCCCGACCCGAACGACACCCCCGACCCGAACGACACCCCCGACCCGAACGACACCCCCGACCCGAACAACACCCCCGACCCGAACAACACCCCCGACCCGAACAACACCCCCGACCCGAACAACACCCCCGACCCGAACAACACCCCCGACCCGAACAACACCCCCGACCCGAACAACACCCCCGACCCGAACAACACCCCCGACCCGAACAACACCCCCGACGCGAACAACACCCCCGACCCGAACAACACCCCGGACCCGAACAACACCCCCGACCCGAACAACACCCCCGACCCGAACAACACCACCGACCCGAACAATACCCCCGACCAGAACAACACCCCCGACCCGAACAACACCCCCGACCCGAACAACACCCCCGACCCGAACAACACCCCCGACCCGAACAACACCCCCGACCCGAACAACACCCCCGACCCGAACAACACCCCCGACCCGAACAACACCCCCGACCCGAACAACACCCCCGACCCGAACAACACCCTCGACCCGAACAACACCCCCGACCCGAACAACACCCCCGACCCGAATAACACCCCCGACCCGAACAACACCCCCGACCCGAACATCACCCCCGACCCGAACAACACCCCCGACCCGAACACCCCCGACCCGAACAACACCCTCGACCCGAACATCACCCCCGACCCGAACATCACCCCCGACCCGAACAACACCCCCGACCAGAACAACACCCCCGACCCGAACCACACCCCCGACCCGAACAACACCCCCGACCCGAACAACACCCCCGACCCGAACAACACCCCCGACCCGAACAACACCCCCGACCCGAACGACACCCCCGACCGGAACTACACCCCCGACCCGAACAACACCCCCGACCCGAACAACACCCCCGACCCGAACAACACCCCCGACCCGAACATCACCCCCGACCCGAACGACACCCCCGACCCGAACAACACCCCCGACCCGAACAACACCCCCGACCCGAACATCACCCCCGACCCGAACGACACCCCCGACCCGAACAACACCCCCGACCCGAACAACACCCCCGACCCGAACAACACCCCCGACCCGAACAACACCCCCGACCCGAACAACACCCCCGACCCGAACAACACCCCCGACCCGAACAACACCCCCGACCAGAACAACACCCCCGACCCGAACAACACCCCCGACCCGAACAACACCCCCGACCCGAACAACACCCCCGACCCGAACAACACCCCCGACCCGAACAACACCCCCGACCCGAACAACACCCCCGACCCGAACAACACCCCCGACCCGAACAACACCCCCGACCCGAACAACACCCCCGACCCGAACGACACCCCCGACCGGAACAACACCCCCGACCCGAACAACACCCCCGACCCGAACAACACCCCCGACCCGAACAACACCCCCGACCCGAACGACACCCCCGACCCGAACATCACCCCCGACCCGAACATCCCCGACCCGAACAACACCCCCGACCCGAACAACACCCCCGACCCGAACATCACCCCCGACCCGAACGACACCCCCGACCCGAACAACACCCCCGACCCGAACAACACCCCCGACCCGAACATCACCCCCGACCCGAACGACACCCCCGACCCGAACAACACCCCCGACCCGAACAACACCCCCGACCCGAACAACACCCCCGACCCGAACGACACCCCCGACCCGAACATCACCCCCGACCCGAAGACCCCCGACCCGAACAACACCCCCGACCCGAACATCACCCCCGACCCGAACGACACCCCCGACCCGAACGACACCCCCGACCCGAACGACACCCCCGACCCGAACTACACCCCCGACCCGAACAACACCCCCGACCCGAACAACACCCCCGACCCGAACAACACCCCCGACCCGAACAACACCCCCGACCCGAACAACACCCCCGACCCGAACAACACCCCCGACCCGAACAACACCCCCGACCCGAACAACACCCCCGACCCGAACAACACCCCCGACGCGAACAACACCCCCGACCCGAACAACACCCCGGACCCGAACAACACCCCCGACCCGAACAACACCCCCGACCCGAACAACACCACCGACCCGAACAATACCCCCGACCAGAACAACACCCCCGACCCGAACAACACCCCCGACCCGAACAACACCCCCGACCCGAACAACACCCCCGACCCGAACAACACCCCCGACCCGAACAACACCCCCGACCCGAACAACACCCCCGACCCGAACAACACCCCCGACCCGAACAACACCCCCGACCCGAACAACACCCCCGACCCGAACAACACCCTCGACCCGAACAACACCCCCGACCCGAACAACACCCCCGACCCGAATAACACCCCCGACCCGAACAACACCCCCGACCCGAACATCACCCCCGACCCGAACAACACGGCAGCACGGTAGCACAAGTGGATAGCACTGTGGCTTCACAGCGCCAGGGTCCCAGGTTCGATTCCCCGCTGGGTCACTGTCTGTGCGGAGTCTGCACGTTCTCCCCGTGTCTGCGTGGGTTTCCTCCGGGTGCTCCGGTTTCCTCCCACAGTCCAAAGACGTGCAGGTTAGGTGGATTGGCCATGCTAAATTGCCCGTAGTGTCCATAAGGGTTGGGAGGGGTTATTGGGTTGCGGGGATAGGGTGGAAGTGAGGGATTAATGTGGGTCGGTGCAGACTCGATGGGCCGAATGGCCTCCTTCTGCACTGTATGTTCTATGTAATCTATGTAAACACCCCCGACCCGAACACCCCCGACCCGAACAACACCCTCGACCCGAACATCACCCCCGACCCGAACATCACCCCCGACCCGAACAACACCCCCGACCCGAACAACACCCCGACCCGAACAACACCCCCGACCCGAACAACACCCCCGACCCGAACAACACCCCGACCCGAACCACACCCCGACCCGAACACCCCCGACCCGAACAACACCCTCGACCCGAACATCACCCCCGACCCGAACATCACCCCCGACCCGAACAACACCCTCGACCCGAACATCACCCCCGACCCGAACAACACCCCCGACCCGAACAACACCCCCGACCCGAACTACACCCCCGACCCGAACAACACCGCCGACCCGAACAACACCCCCGACCCGAACATCACACCCGACCCGAACGACGCCCCCGACCCGAACAACGCCCCCGACCCGAACAACACCCCCGATCCGAACATCACCCCCGACCCGAACGACACCCCCGACCCGAACAACACCCCCGACCCGAACAACACCCCCGACCCGAACAACACCCCCGACCCGAACAACACCCCCGACCCGAACGACACACCCGACCCGAACAACACCCCCGACCCGAACAACACCCCCGACCCGAACAACACCCCCGACCAGAACAACACCCCCGACCCGAACCACACCCCCGACCCGAACAACACCCCCGACCCGAACAACACCCCCGACCCGAACAACACCCCCGACCCAAACAACACTCCCGACCCGAACAACACCCCCGACCCGAACGACACCCCCGACCGGAACAACACCCCCGACCCGAACAACACCCCCGACCCGAACAACACCCCCGACCCGAACAACACCCCCGACCCGAACGACACCCCCGACCGGAACGACACCCCCGACCCGAACAACACCCCCGACCCGAACAACACCCCCGACCCGAACGACACCCCCGACCCGAACATCACCCCCGACCCGAACATCCCCGACCCGAACAACACCCCCGACCCGAACAACACCCCCGACCCGAACATCACCCCCGACCCGAACGACACCCCCGACCCGAACAACACCCCCGACCCGAACAACACCCCCGACCCGAACATCACCCCCGACCCGAACGACACCCCCGACCCGAACAACACCCCCGACCCGAACAACACCCCCGACCCGAACAACACCCCCGACCCGAACAACACCCCCGACCCGAACATCACCCCCGACCCGAACAACACCCCCGACCCGAACAACACCCCCGACCCGAACAACACCCCCGACCCGAACAACACCCCCGACCCGAACAACACCCCCGACCCGAACAACACCCCCGACCCGAACAACACCCCCGACCCGAACAACACCCCCGACCCGAACAACACCCCCGACCCGAACAACACCCCCGACCCGAAAAACACCCCCGACGCGAACAACACCCCCGACCCGAACAACACCCCCGACCCGAACAACACCCCCGACCCGAACAACACCACCGACCCGAACAATACCCCCGACCAGAACAACACCCCCGACCCGAACAACACCCCCGACCCGAACAACACCCCCGACCCGAACAACACCCCCGACCCGAACAACACCCCCGACCCGAACAACACCCTCGACCCGAACATCACCCCCGACCCGAACATCAACCCCGACCCGAACAACACCCCCGACCCGAACAACACCCCGACCCGAACAACACCCCCGACCCGAACAACACCCCCGACCCGAACAACACCCCGACCCGAACAACACCCCGACCCGAACACCCCCGACCCGAACAACACCCTCGACCCGAACATCACCCCCGACCCGAACATCACCCCCGACCCGAACAACACCCTCGACCCGAACATCACCCCCGACCCGAACAACACCCCCGACCCGAACAACACCCCCGACCCGAACTACACCCCCGACCCGAACAACACCCCCGACCCGAACAACACCCCCGACCCGAACAACACCCCCGACCCGAACAACACCCCCGACCCGAACACCCCCGACCCGAACACCCCCGACCCGAACAACACCCTCGACCCGAACATCACCCCCGACCCGAACATCACCCCCGACCCGAACAACACCCCCGACCCGAACAACACCCCGACCCGAACAACACCCCCGACCCGAACAACACCTCCGACCCGAACAACACCCTCGACCCGAACATCACCCCCGACCCGAACATCACCCCGGACCCGAACAACACCCCCGACCCGAACAACACCCCGACCCGAACAACACCCCCGACCCGAACAACACCCCCAACCCGAACAACAACCCCGACCCGAACAACACCCCCGACCCGAACAACACCCCCGACCTGAACAACACCCCCGACCCGAACAACACCCCCAACCCGAACAACAACCCCGACCCGAACAACAACCCCGACCCGAACAACACCCCCGACCCGAACAACACCCCCGACCCGAACAACACCCCCGACCCGAACAACACCCCCGACCCGAACAACACCCCCGACCCGAACATCACCCCCGACCCGAACAACACCCCCGACCCGAACAATCACCCCCGACCCGAACAATCACCCCCGACCCGAACATCACCCCCGACCCGAACATCACCCCCGACCCGAACAATCACCCCCGACCCGAACAACACCCCCGACCCGAACAACACCCCCGACCCGAACAACACCCCCGACCCGAACAACACCCCCGACCCGAACAACACCCCCGACCCGAACATCACCCCCGACCCGAACAACACCCCCGACCCGAACAACACCCCCGAACCGAACAACACCCCCGACCCGAACACCCCCGACCCGAACAACACCCCCGAACCGAACACCCCCGACCCGAACACCCCCGACCCGAACAACACCCCCGACCCGAACAACACCCCCGACCCGAACACCCCCGACCCGAACAACACCCCCGACCCGAACAACACCCCCGACCCGAACAACACCCCCGACCCGAACAACACCCCCGACCCGAACACCCCCGACCCGAACACCCCTGACCCGAACAACACCCCCGACCCGAACACCCCCGACGCGAACAACACCCCCGACCCGAACAACACCCCCGACCCGAACAACACCCCCGACCCGAACAACACCCCCGACCCAAACAACACCCCCGACCCGAACAACACCCCCGACCCGAACAACACCCCCGACCCGAACAACACCCCCGACCCGAACAACACCCCCGACCCGAACAACACCCCCGACCCGAACAACACCCCCGACCCGAACAACACCCCCGACCCGAACAACACCCCCGACCCGAACAACACCCCCGACCCGAACAACACCCCCGACATGAACAACACCCCCGACCCGAACAACACCCCCGACCCGAACAACACCCCCGACCCGAACAACACCCCCGACCCGAACAACACCCCCGACATGAACAACACCCCCGACCCGAACTACACCCCCCGACCCGATCAACACCCCCGACCCGAACAACACCCCCGACCCGAACAACACCCCCGACCCGAACAACACCCCCGACCGGAACAACACCCCCGACCCGAACAACACCCCCGACCCGAACAACACCCCCGACCCGAACAACAACCCCGACCCGAACCACACCCCCGACTCGAACAACACCCCCGACCCGAACAACACCCCCGACCCGAACGACACCCCCGACCCGAACAACACCCCCGACCCGAACAACACCCCCGACCCGAACAACACCCCCGACCCGAACATCACCCCCGACCCGAACATCACCCCCGACCCGAACAATCACCCCCGACCCGAACAACACCCCCGACCCGAACAACACCCCCGACCCGAACAACACCCCCGACCCGAACAACACCCCCGACCCGAACAACACCCCCGACCCGAACACCCCCGAACCGAACAACACCCCCGACCCGAACATCACCCCCGACCCGAACAACACCCCCGACCCGAACAACACCCCCGAACCGAACAACACCCCCGACCCGAACTACACCCCCGACCCGAACAACACCCCCGACCCGAACAACACCCCCGACCCGAACAACACCCCCGACCCGAACAACACCCCCGACCCGAACAACACCCCCGACCCGAACACCCCCGACCCGAACAACACCCCCGACCCGAACGTCACCCCCGACCCGAACGACACCCCCGACCCGAACAACACCCCCGATCCGAACAACACCACTGACCTGAACAACACCACCGACCCGAACAACACCACCGACCTGAACAACACCACCGACCCGAACATCACCCCCGACCCGAACAACACCCCCGACCCGAACAACACCCCCGACCCGAACAACACCCCCGACCCGAACAACACCCCCGACCCGAACAACACCCCCGACCCGAACAACACCCCCGACCCGAACATCACCCCCGACCCGAACAATCACCCCCGACCCGAACATCACCCCCGACCCGAACATCACCCCCGACCCGAACAATCACCCCCGACCCGAACAACACCCCCGACCCGAACAACACCCCCGACCCGAACAACACCCCCGACCCGAACAACACCCCCGACCCGAACACCCCCGACCCGAACAACACCCCCGACCCGAACATCACCCCCGACCCGAACAACACCCCCGACCCGAACAACACCCCCGAACCGAACAACACCCCCGACCCGAACTACACCCCCGACCCGAACAACACCCCCGACCCGAACAACACCCCCGACCCGAACAACACCCCCGACCCGAACAATCACCCCCGACCCGAACAACACCCCCGACCCGAACAACACCCCCGACCCGAACACCCCCGACCCGAACAACACCCCCGACCCGAACGTCACCCCCGACCCGAACGACACCCCCGACCCCGAACAACACCCCCGACCCGAACAACACCACTGACCTGAACAACACCACCGACCCGAACAACACCACCGACCTGAACAACACCACCGACCCGAACATCACCCCCGACCCGAACAACACCCCCGACCCGAACAACACCCCCGACCCGAACAACACCCCCGACCCGAACAACACCCCCGACCCGAACAACACCCCCGACCCGAACAATCACCCCCGACCCGAACAACACCCCCGACCCGAACAACACCCCCGACCCGAACACCCCCGACCCGAACAACACCCCCGACCCGAACGTCACCCCCGACCCGAACGACACCCCCGACCCCGAACAACACCCCCGACCCGAACAACACCACTGACCTGAACAACACCACCGACCCGAACAACACCACCGACCTGAACAACACCACCGACCCGAACATCACCCCCGACCCGAACAACACCCCCGACCCGAACAACACCCCCGAACCGAACAACACCCCCGACCCGAACTACACCCCCGACCCGAACAACACCCCCGACCCGAACAACACCCCCGACCCGAACAACACCCCCGACCCGAACAATCACCCCCGACCCGAACAACACCCCCGACCCGAACAACACCCCCGACCCGAACACCCCCGACCCGAACAACACCCCCGACCCGAACGTCACCCCCGACCCGAACGACACCCCCGACCCCGAACAACACCCCCGACCCGAACAACACCACTGACCTGAACAACACCCCCGACCCGAACAACACCACCGACCTGAACAACACCACCGACCCGAACATCACCCCCGACCCGAACAACACCCCCGACCCGAACAACACCCCCGACCCGAACAACACCCCCGACCCGAACAACACCCCCGACCCGAACAATCACCCCCGACCCGAACAACACCCCCGACCCGAACAACACCCCCGACCCGAACACCCCCGACCCGAACAACACCCCCGACCCGAACGTCACCCCCGACCCGAACGACACCCCCGACCCCGAACAACACCCCCGACCCGAACAACACCACTGACCTGAACAACACCACCGACCCGAACAACACCACCGACCTGAACAACACCACCGACCCGAACATCACCCCCGACCCGAACAACACCCCCGACCCGAACAACACCCCCGACCCGAACAACACCCCCGACCCGAACAACACCCCCGACCCGAACAACACCCCCGACCCGAACGACACCCCTGACCCGAACATCACCCCCGACCCGAACAACACCCCCGACCCGAACAACACCCCCGACCCGAACAACACCCCCGACCCGAACAACACCCCCGACCCGAACAACACCACCGACCTGAACAACACCCCCGACCCGAACAACACCCCCGACCCGAACATCACCCCCGACCCGAACATCACCCCCGACCCGAACAACACCCCCGACCTGAACAACACCCCCGACCCGAACAACACCCCCGACCCGAACAACACCCCCGACCCGAACGACACCCCCGACCCCGAACAACACCCCCGACCCGAACAACACCACTGACCTGAACAACACCACCGACCCGAACAACACCACCGACCTGAACAACACCACCGACCCGAACATCACCCCCGACCCGAACAACACCCCCGACCCGAACAACACCCCCGACCCGAACGACACCCCCGACCCGAACAACACCCCCGACCCGAACAACACCCCCGACCCGAACAACACCCCCGACCCGAACAACACCCCCGACCCGAACAACACCCCCGACCCGAACAACACCCCCGACCCGAACAACACCCCCGACCCGAACAACACCCCCGACCCGAACAACACCCCCGTCCCGAACGAGACCCCCGACCCGAACAATCACCCTCGACCCGAACAACACCCCCGACCCGAACAACACCCCCGACCCGAACAACACCCCCGTCCCGAACGAGACCCCCGACCCGAACAACACCCCCGACCCGAACAACATCCCCGACCCGAACAACATCCCCGACCCGAACAATCACCCCCGACCCGAACAACACCCCCGACCCGAACAACACCCCCGTCCCGAACGAGACCCCCGACCCGAACGAGACCCCCGACCCGAACATCACCCCGACCCGAACAACATCCCCGACCCGAACAACATCCCCGACCCGAACGACATCCCCGACCCGAACGAAACCCCCGACCCGAACAACACCCCCGACCCGAACGACACCCACGACCCAAACGAGACCCCCGACCCGAACAAGACCCCCGACCCGAACAACACCCCGACCCGAACGAAACCCCCGACCCGAACACCCCCGACCCGAACAACACCCCTGACCCAAACAACACCCCCGACCCGAACAACACCCCCGACCCGAACGACACCCCCGACCCGAACGAGACCCCCGACCCGAACAACTCCCCCGACCCGAACAACACCCCCGACCCGAACGAGACCCCCGACCCGAACGAGACCCCCGACCCGAACAACACCCCCGACCCGAACAACACCCCCGACCCGAACAACACCCCCGACCCGAACAACACCCCCGACCCGAACAACACCCCCGACCCAAACGACACCCCCGAACCGAACAACACCCCCGACCCGAACGACACCCCCGACCCAAACAACATCCCCGACCCGAACGACACCCCCGACCCCAAAGGACACCCCTGACCTGAATGACAGAGATGCTATGGGAAAGATAGAACAGGAGGTATGAGAGGGGGAGGGGTGGGTTTTTGATTAGGGAGAATATCACGTCAGTACTGAGAAGGGATCTATCCAAGGGTTTGCCCACTGGGTCTATATGGGTAGAACTGAAAAATAAGAAGGGAGAGATCACTTTGATAGGATTGTGCCACCGGCCCCCATATAGTCAGCAGGAAATTGAGGAGCGAATATGGAAGGAGATTACAGATGGCAGCAAGAGAAATAGGGTGGTAATAGTTGGGGACTTTAACTTTCCCAACATTGACTGGGACAGCCATAGCGTTAGCGGTTTGGATGGAGAGAAATATGTTGAGCGTATTCAGGAGGAATTTCTCATTCAGTATGTGGATGGCCCGACTGGAGAGGGGACAAACGTGACCTTCTCTTGGGAAATAAGGAAGGGCAGGTGACAGAAGTGTTAGTGAGGGATCCCTTTGGGGCCCGTGACCATATGTCCATTCATTTTAAGATAGCTATGGAGAATGATAGGTCTGGCCTAAAAGTTAAAATTCTAAATTAGGGCAAGGCCAATTTTGATGGTGTTAGACAGGAACCTTCTAAAGTTGACTGGGGGATTCGGCTGCCAGGCAAATGGAAGGCTGGTAAGTGGGAGGCTTTCAAAAGTGTGTTAACCAGGGTTCAGGGTGAGCACATTCCTTTCAGAGTGAAGGGCAAGGCTGGTAGAAGTAGGGAACCCTGGGTAACTTGGTATATTGAGGCCCTGGTCAAAAAGAAGAAGGAGGCATATGGCATGCAGCTGGGATCAAGTGGATCCCTTGAAGAGTATAGAGATCGTGGGAGTAAAGAGAAAAATCAGGAGGGCAAAAGGGGGACATGCGATTGCTTTGACAATAAGGCAAAGGGGAATCCAAAGAGCTTCTACAAATACATAAAGGGCTAAAGAGTAATGAGGGAGAGAGTAGGGCCTCCTAAGGATCTACAAGGTCATCTATGTGCAGATCCACAAGAGATGGATGAGATCCTAAATGAATATTTCTCATCAATATTTACTGTTGAGAAAGGCATGGATGTTAGGGAACATGGGGGAATAAATAGTGATGTCTTGAGGAGTGTACATATTACGGAGAAGGAGGTGCTGGAAGTCTTAAAGTGCATCAAGGTAGATAAATCCCCGGGACCTGATGAAATGTATCCCAGGATGTTGTGGGAGGCTAGGGAGGGATTTGCGGGTTCCTAGCAGAGATATGTGAATCGTCGACAGCTACAGGTGAGATGCCTGAAGATTGGAGGGGACGTCCCCTTTTTACAGCACTGGCTGCCATAAAGCAGATGAGATTAAAGGGTGATGATAACTGAATGGAATGCGGGGTGGAGGTTGTGCCTTTGTTTAAGAAGTGCCGCAGGGAAAAGCCTAGGAACTATAGACTGGTGAGCCTAACATCTGTGGTGGGTAAGTTGTTAGAAGGTATTCTGAGAGACGGGGTCTACAGGCATTTAAACAGGCACAGGCTGATTAGGTCTGGTCAGCATGGCGTTTTGAGTGGAAAATCTCGTCTTACAAATTTGATTGAGTTTTTTGAAGGGGTAACCAAGAAGGTAGATGAGGGCAGTGCAGTCAACATTATCTACATGGACTTTACAAGGGCCTTTGACAAGGTACCGCATGACAGGTTGTTGCATAAGGTTAAATCTCATAGAATCCAGTGTGAGGTAGCCAATTGGATACAAAATTGGCTGGACAACAAAAGACAAAGGGTGGTTGTGGAGGGTTGTTTTTCAAACTGGAAGCTTGTGACCAGCGGTGTGCCTCGGGGATCAGTGCTGGGTCCACTGTTATTTATATTAATGATTTGGATGAGAATTCAGGAAGCATGGTTAGTATGGTTTCAGATGACACCAAGATTGATGGCATAGTGGATACTGAAGAAGGTTATCTAGGATTGCAATGGGATCTCGATCAATTGGGCCAGTGGGCCGATGAATGGCAAATGGAGTTTAATTTAGATAAATGTGAGATGATTGGAAGATTGAATCGGGGCAGGACCTACTCAGTTAATGGTAGGGAGTTGGGGAGAGTTACAGAACAAAGAGATCTAGGGGTACAGGTTCATAGCTCCTTGAAGGTGGAGTCACAGGTGGACAGGGTGGTGAAGAAGGCATTCAGCATGCTTGGTTTCATTGGTCAGAACATTGAACACAGGAGTTGCGACATCTTGTTGAAGTTGTACAAGACATTAGTGAGGCCACACTTGGAATACTGTGTACAATTCTGCTCACCCTATTATAGAAAGGATATTATTAAACTAGAAAGTGTGCAGAAAAGATTTACTCGGATGCTACCGGGACTTGGCTGGATAGGGAGAGGCTGGATAGACTGGGACTTTTTTCCCTGGAGCGGAGGAGGCTTAGGGGTGATCTTCTAGAGGTCTATAAAATAATGAGGGGCATAGATAAGGTAGATAGTCAGCATCTTTTCCCCAAGGTAGGGGAGTCTAAAACTAGAGGGCATAGGTTTAAGGTGAGAGGGGAGAGATACAAAAAGGTCCAGAGGGGCAATTATTTCACCCAGAGGGCGGTGAGTGTCTGGAACGAGCTGCCAGAGGCAGTAGTGGAGGTGGATACAATTTTGCCTTTTAAAAAGCATTTAGACAGTGATATGGTAAGATGGGTATGGAGGGATGTGGGCCAAATGCGGGCAATTGTGACCAGCTTCGTGGTAAAAGCTGGGCGGCATGGATATGTTGGGCCAAAGGGCCCGTTTTCATGTTGTAAACTTCTATGACACCCCCACCCCCGACCCGAACAACATCCCCGACCCGAACGACCCCCGACCTGAACGACAACCCCCGACCTGAACGGCCCTTGACCTGAACGACAGCCCTGACCCAAACAACACCCCCGACCTGAACGACGCCCGACCTGAACGAGACCCCTGACTCGAACAACACCCCCGACCCGAACTACACCCCCGACCCGACCAACACCCCCGACCCGAACACCCCCGACCCGAACTACACCCCCGACCTGAACTACACCCCCGACCTGAACGACACCCCCTGGCCTGAACGACACCCCCGAACCGAACGACACCCCCAACCCGCACAAAACCCCCGAGTCGAACAACACCCCCAACCCGCACAACACCCCCGACCCGAACAACACCCCCGACCTGAACGACACCCCCTGGCCCGAACGACACCCCCGAACCGAACGACACCCCAGACCCGAACAACACCCCCGACCCGAACAACACCCCCGACCCGCACAACACCCCCGACCCAAACGACTCACCCGACCCGAACAACACACCCGACCCGAACAACACCCCCGACCCAAACGACTCACCCGACCCGAACAACACCCCCGACCCGCACAATACCCCCGACCCGAACAACACCCCCGACCCCGAACAACACCCCCGACCCGAACGACACCCCCGACCCGAACAACACCCCCGACCCGAACAACACCCCCGACCCGAACAACACCCCCGACCCGAACGACACCCCCGACCCGAACGACACCCCCGACCCGAACGAGACCCCCGACCCGAACATCACCCCCGACCCGAACAACACCCCCGACCCGAACAACACCCCCGACCCGAACGACACCCCCGACCCGAACAACACCCCCGACCCGAACAACACCCCCGATCCGAACGACACCCCCGACCCGAACGAGACCCCCGACCCGAACAACACCCCCGACCTGAACAATACCCCCGACCCAAACAACACCCCCGACCCGAACAACACCCCCGACCCGAACAACACCCCCGACCCGAACAACACCCCCGATCCGGACGAGACCCCCGACCCGAACAACACCCCCGACCCGAACAACACCCCCGACCCGAACAACACCCCCGACCCGCACGACACCCCCGACCCGAACGACACCCCCGACCCGAACAACACCCCCGACCCGAACAACACCCCCGACCCGAACAACACCCCCGACCCGAACAACACCCCCGACCCGAACAACACCCCCGACCCGAACAACACCCCCGACCCGAACAACACCCCCGACCCGAACATCACCCCCGACCCGAACAACACCCCCGACCCGAACAACACCCCCGACCCGAACAACACCCCCGACCCGAACATCACCCCCGACCCGAACAACACCCCCGACCCGAACAACACCCCTGACCCGAACAACACCCCCGACCCGAACATCACCCCCGACCCGAACAACACCCCCGACCCGAACAACACCCCCGACCCGAACAACACCCCCGACCCCGAACAACACCCCCGACCCGAACAACACCCCCGACCTGAACAATCACCCCCGACCCGAACAACACCCCCGACCCGAACTACACCCCCGACACGAACAACACGCCCGACCCGAACAACACCCCCGACCCGAACAACACCCCCGACCCGAACAACACCCCCGACCCGAACAACACCCCCGACCCGCACGACACCCCCGACCCGAACGACACCCCCGACCCGAACGACACCCCCGACCCGAACAACACCCCCGACCCGAACAACACCCCCGACCCAAACGACACCCCCGACCCGAACGACACCCCCGACCCGAACAACACCCCCGACCCGAACATCACCCCCGACCCGAACAACACCCCCGACCCGAACAACACCCCCGACCCGAACAACACCCCCGACCCGCACAACACCCCTGACCCCGAACAACACCCCCGACCCGAACAACACCCCCGACCCGAACAACACCCTCGACCCGAACAACACCCCCGACCCGAACAACACCCCGACCCGAACAACACCCCCGACCCGAACAACACCCCCGACCCGAACAACACCCCCGACCCGAACAACACCCCCGACTCGAACAACACCCCCGACCCGAACAACACCCCCGACCCGAACATCACCCCCGACCCCGAACAACACCCCCGACCCGAACAACACCCCCGACCCGAACATCACCCCCGACCCGAACAACACCCCCGACCCGAACAACACCCCCGACCCGAACAACACCCCCGACCCGAACAACACCCCCGACCCGAACAACACCCCCGACCCGAACAACACCCCCGACCCGAACATCACCCCCGACCCGAACAACACCCCCGTCCCGAACGAGACCCCAGACCCGAACAACACCCCTGACCAGAACAACACCCCCGACCCGAACAACACCCCCGTCCCGAACGAGACCCCCGACCCGAACAACACCCCCGACCCGAACAACACCCCCGACCCGAACAACACCCCCGACCCGAACAACACCCCCGACCCGAACAACACCCCCGACCCGAACATCACCCCCGACCCGAACAATCACCCCCGACCCGAACACCCCCGACCCGAACAACACCCCCGACCCGAACAACACCCCCGACCCGAACAACACCCCCGACCCGAACATCACCCCCGACCCGAACAATCACCCCCGACCCGAACAACCCCGACCCGAACAACACCCCCGACCCGAACAACACCCCCGACCCGAACAACACCCCCGACCCGAACAACACCCCCGACCCGAACAACACCCCCGACCCGAACAATTACCCCCGACCCGAACAACACCCCCGACCCGAACAACACCCCCGACCCGAACAACACCCCCGACCCGAACAACACCCCCGACCCGAACAACACCCCCGACCCGAACAATCACCCCCGACCCGAACAACACCCCCGACCCAAACTACACCCCGACCTGAACGAGACACCCGACCCGAACAACACCCCCGACCCGAACGAGACCCCCGACCCGAACAACACCCCCGACCCGAACGACACCCCCGACCCGAACAACATCCCCGACCCGAACAACATCCCCGTCCCGAATGACACCCCCGACCCGAACGACACCCCCGACCCGAACGACACCCCCGACCCGAACTACACCCCGACCTGAACGAGACACCCGAACGACACCCCCGACCCGAACGAGACACCCGAACGAGACCCCCGACCTGAACTACACCCCGGCCCGAACTGCACCACGACCCGAACGACACCTCTGACCCAAACGACCCCCGACCCGAAGGACACCCGACCCAAACAACACCCCCGACCCGAACGACTCCCGACCCGAACGACCCCCGGCCCAAATGTGACCCCCGACCCCAACGACACCCACAACCCGAACAACACCCGCGGCCCGAACGACCCCGACCCGAACGGGACCCCCAACCAGACAACCCCCCATTCCGGCCCCACCCCTAATGTCCAAACAACTCTCTCCCTCCACTGCTGTCCAGACCACCCCAACCCGATGTCGGAACCCTACCCCACATCCGATTCAATTATCTTCACCCTTTCAATGGGACCTTTAATTTCATCCGCTTTACGGCAGCTAGTGCTGTAAAAAGGGGCGTGTCCTCCTTCGCTCCGCTCCTTTTGCACTTTGCCAGGGACTCTCATCCGGAGTCAGGAAGGTCGGGCAAGGTGGATACTTTTTGTTTTAAGCGCAGGTAAGGCGCTAGGGTGTGGCAATCTGCCGCTGATCGCCACTCTGAGAAAGCTACCCGCCAATATTTCATTTCAATTCTCTATTCAAATCCATTGTGCAACTAGTTACATTTATGTGGCACCTGTAATCCAACTCTCTCTGATATACTTGGGTATAGAGGGTGATGGCTGAATGGGGCGTGATGCGAGTTAGGAAGGTGCAAGGCCTGGCAAACACGAGAGGAGTCCAGTCGAGAGACTTAGAGAGGCACGAAAGAGGGTTTCAGAACCAACTGAGCTAATACCATGGAAACGTTTGATGATTTTGTTGGGATTTAGGCTGGTGAAATGGGCAGGGACATGGTGCAGAGACATGCAACGTGACACATTTTGGTTGGAAGAATATGGGATGGAAATAGAAACAAAAATGTTAAAAGAGAGACCTGGGGTTTGTACATACACAAAGTCTTCGAAGGTGATGGGCCATTAAAAGAGCAAATCAGATCCTTGGATTTAGTGAGGGAGGCAGGGAGTATAATAGAAAGGAAGCTAAACTCACACTTTTTTTGCACCATTGGTTAGGTCTCAGCTGGGGTATTGTGCCCAACACTGGGTACCGCGCTTTAGGAAAGGTGGCAAGGCGTTAGAGAGGCAGCAGAGGAGATTTACTGGAATGGTGCCAGCAACGAGGGAGAAGCTGGCACGCTTGGAGCAGAGAAGGGTGGTGGGAAATGGTAGGGGGTGTTCAAAACCATGAGGGGTTTAGATAAATGAAAGAGAAGCCGCTTCTAGTGGCAGAAAACCCCTGTCTTCGGGGGGGAATGGTGGTGTAGTGATGACGTCACAGGGCTGGTATTCCAAAGACCCAGGTTAATGCTCTGGGGATATGGGTTCAAACCTCAGAGGGTTAAATTTGAATTCAATGGATAAATTTGGAATACACAGCTAGTTTCAGTAATAGTAGCCGCCATCGAATCTTGCCAAAGCCCATCTGGTTCACTAATGCTCTTTAGGGAAGGAAATCTGCCGTCCTGATCCGGTCTGGCCTAATCGTGACTCCAGGCCCATTTAAAACATTTGGAGGTCGAAAAGGAAAAGTTAGGGGGCAATGGGGCTAATTGCATCTCACTTCAGAAGGTCGAGCAGAGGTACGACGGAGTGCTCGATAATCCTGTCAGTTATTGGGAAAAATGCGATCGACAAATACCCAAGCCAGGAGTGAGGGAAAAACTATGACGAGTTGGTTGAATGGCCGGGTTCCGTGTTGTAATTCCGATTTGATTCCAGGAAATTTAATCGTTTTCTCCGCACGTTGCCAGAACCGATTCCCCCCCTCCCTGTTTGCGAGGGTGCTTAAAAATAACTGCCGAGGAAAGTAGGCTGAGGGAAGTGGCCTGGCTGCCTTGTTGCTGTTTGCTGCCGGGTCGGATTGGGATGTTTCCCTTTGAAGGTTGTGTGCAAGGACACAGAGAGGACGCCTGTCCTTGTGTCCTTGCAGTCGGATGTCCTGTAGGCTATTGTCCAGGGAATTACGCATTATTTAATTCATGTGGTTTAACGCACTGCACTCATCAGTAATATATTGAGGAGGTCGAACATAGACCGCTAATGGTTTTAACTATAATTTCAGACTGGGCCCCCCACTAATATATTTGGCCAATTCAAGTCTGTAGCCAAGGAGACGATCTCAGGATTACCACTCCAATAGTAATGGTGATCCGTCAGAGTCGATAGTCTCCCATTCAGTGAGCTTCTACTTTTAATACAGTCCAGGAATTCCACCGCACAAAGACAAGCGAGTTTAATAATCCAACACCTCCAAACTTCTGACTCTCAGCGCCTATCTCAGTGAAGCCCAGCTCAGTGAGTGAGTGACCAGCCCTCAATCCCAGCTCAGTGAGTGAGAGACCAGCCCTGAATCCCAGCTCAGTGGGTGTCCAGCCCTGAATCCCAGCTCAGTGAGTGACCAGCCCTGAATCCCAGCTCAGTGAGTGACCAGGCCTGAATCCCAGCTCAGTGAGTGACCAGCCCTGAATCCCAGCTCAGTGAGTGACCAGCTCTGAATCCCAGCTCAGTGAGAGATTGGCCCTGAATCCCAGCTCAGTGAGTGACCAACTCTGAATCCCAGTTCAGTGAGTGAGTGACCAGCCCTGAATCCCAGCTCAGTGAGTGAGTGAGAAGCCCCGAATCCCAGCTCAGTGAGTGACCAGCACTGAATCCCAGCTCAGTGAGTGACCAGCCCTGAATCCCAGCTCAGTGAGAGACCGGCCCTGAATCCCAGCTCAGTGGGTGTCCAGCCTTGAATCCCAGCTCAGTGAGTGACCAGCCCTGAATCCCAGCTCAGTGAGTGGCCAGCCCTGAATCACAGCTCAGTGAGTGACCAGCCCTGAATCCCAGCTCAGTGAGTGACCAGCCCTGAATCCCAGCTCAGTGAGAGACCGGCCCTGAATCCCAGCTCAGTGAGTGACCAGCCCTGAATCCCAGCTCAGTGAGTGACCAGCCCTGAATCCCAGCTCAGTGAGTGAGTGACCAGCCCCGAATCCCAGCTCAGTGAGTGACCAGCCCTGAATCCCAGCTCAGTGAGTGACCAGCCCTGAATCCCAGCTCAGTGAGAGACCGGCCCTGAATCCCAGCTCAGTGGGTGTCCAGCCCTGAATCATAGCTCAGTGAGTGACCAGCCCTGAATCCCAGCTCAGTGAGAGACCGGCCCTGAATCCCAGCTCAGTGAGTGACCAGCCCTGAATCATAGCTCAGTGAGTGACCAGCCCTGAATCCCAGCTCAGTGAGTGACCAGACCTGAATCCCAGCTCAGTGAGAGACCGGCCCTGAATCCCAGCTCAGTGAGTGACCAGCCCTGAATCCCAGCTCAGTGAGTGACCAGCCATGAATCCCAGTTCAGTGAGTGAGTGACCAGCCCTGAATTCCAGCTCAGTGAGTGAGTGACCAGCCCCGAATCCCAGCTCAGCGAGTGACCAGCCCTGAATCCCAGCTCAGTGAGTGAGTGACCAGCCCTGAATCCCAGCTCAGTGAGTCACCAGCCATGAATCCCAGCTCAGTGAGTGACCAGCCCTGAATCCCAGCTCAGTGAGTGAGACCAGCCCTGAATCCCAGCTCAGTGAGTCACCAGCCATGAATCCCAGTTCAGTGAGTGACCAGCCCTGAATCCCAGCTCAGTGAGTGAGACCAGCCCTGAATCCCAGCTCAGTCAGTCAGTGACCAGCCCTGAATCCCAGCTCAGTGAGTGAGTTGTCAGCCCTGAATCCCAGCTCAGTGAGTGACCAGCCCTGAATCCCAGCTCAGTGAGTGACCAGCCCTGAATCCCAGCTCAGTGAGTGACCAGCCCGGAATCCTAGCTCAGTGAGTGACCAGCCCTGAATCCCAGCTCAGTGAGACACCAGCCATGAATCCCAGCTCAGTGAGTGAGGGACCAGACCTGAATCCCAGCTACGTGAGTGAGAGACCAGCCCTGAATCCCAGCTCAGTGAGTGACCAGCCCTGAATCCCAGCTCAGTGAGTGAGGGACCAGCCCTGAATCCCAGCTCAGTGAGGGACCCGCCCTGAATCCCAGCTCAGTGAGTGAACAGCCCTGAATCCCAGCTCAGTGAGACACCAGCCATGAATCCCAGCTCAGTGAGTGAGGGACCAGCCCTGAATCCCCGCTACGTGAGTGAGAGACCAGCCCTGAATCCCAGCTCAGTGAGTGGCCAGCCCTGAATCCCAGCACAGTGAGTGGCCAGCCCTGAATCGCAGCTCAGTGAGTGACCAGCCCTGAATCCCAGCTCAGTGAGTGTGTGACCAGCCCTGAAACCCAGCTCAGTGAGTAACCAGCCCTGAATCCCAGCTCAGTGAGTGAGTGGCCAGCCCTGAATCCCAGCTCAGTGAGAGACCAGCCCTGAATCCCAGCTCAGTGAGTGACCAGCCCTGAATCCCAACTCAGTGAGTGAGTGACCAGCCCTGAATCCCAGCTCAGTGAGAGACCAGCCATGAATCCCAGCTCAGTGAGTGAGTGACCAGCCCTGAATCCCAGCTCAGTGAGTGACCAGCCATGAATCCCAGCTCAGTGAGCGACTAGCCCTGAATCCCAGCTCAGGAAGAGACCGGCCCTGAATCCCAGCTCAGTGAGTGACCAGCCCTGAATCCCAGCTCAGCGAGTGACCAGCCCTGAATCCCAGTTCAGTGAGTGAGTGACCAGCCCTGAATCCCAGCGCAGTGAGTGAGTGACCAGCCCCGAATCCCAGCTCAGTGAGTGACCAGCCCTGAATCCCAGCTCAGTGAGTGAGTGACCAGCCCTGAATCCCAGCTCAGTGAGTCACCAGCCATGAATCCCAGCTCAGTGAGTGACCAGCCCTGAATCCCAGCTCAGTGAGTGAGACCAGCCCTGAATCCCAGCTCAGTGAGTCACCAGCCATGAATCCCAGTTCAGTGAGTGACCAGCCCTGAATCCCAGCTCAGTGAGTGAGACCAGCCCTGAATCCCAGCTCAGTCAGTCAGTGACCAGCCCTGAATCCCAGCTCAGTGAGTGAGTTGCCAGCCCTGAATCCCAGCTCAGTGAGTGACCAGCCCTGAATCCCAGCTCAGTGAGTGACCAGCCCTGAATCCCAGCTCAGTGAGTGACCAGCCCTGAATCCCAGCTCAGTGAGTGACCAGCCCGGAATCCCAGCTCAGTGGGACACCAGCCCTGAATCCCAGCTACGTTAGTGAGAGACCAGCCCTGAATCCCAGCTACGTGAGTGAGAGACCAGCCCTGAATCCCAGCTCAGTGAGTGACCAGCCCTGAATCCCAGCTCAGTGAGTGAGGGACCAGCCCTGAATTCCAGCTCAGTGAGGGACCCGGCCTGAATCCCAGCTCAGTGAGTGACCAGCCCTGAATCCCAGCTCAGTGAGTGAGTGGCCAGCCCTGAATCCCAGCACAGTGAGTGGCCAGCCCTGAATCGCAGCTCAGTGAGTGACCAGCCCTGAATCCCAGCTCAGTGAGTGTGTGACCAGCCCTGAATCCCAGCTCAGTGAGTAACCAGCCCTGAATCCCAGCTCAGTGAGTGAGTGGCCAGCCCTGAATCCCAGCTCAGTGAGAGACCAGCCCTGAATCCCAGCTCAGTGAGTGACCAGCCCTGAATCCCAACTCAGTGAGTGAGTGACCAGCCCTGAATCCCAGCTCAGTGAGAGACCAGCCATGAATCCCAGTTCAGTGAGTGAGTGACCAGCCCTGAATCCCAGCTCTGTGAGTGACAAGCCATGAACCCCAGCTCAGTGAGTGACTAGCACTGAATCCCAGCTCAGGAAGAGACCGGCCCTGAATCCCAGCTCAGTGAGTGACCAGCCCTGAATCCCAGCTCAGTGAGTGACCAGCCCTGAATCCCAGCTCAGTGAGTGAGTGACCAGCCCCGAATCCCAGCTCAGTGAGTGACCAGCCCTGAATCCCAGCTCAGTGAGTGAGTGACCAGCCCTGAATCCCAGCTCAGTGAGTGAGTGACCAGCCCTGAATCCCAGCTCAGTGAGTGACCAGTCCTGAATCCCAGCTCAGTGAGTGACCAGCCCTGAATCCCAGCTCAGTGAGAGACCAGCCCTGAATCCCAGCTCAGTGAGTGACCAGCCCAGAATCCCAGCTCAGTGAGTGACCAGCCCTGAAACCCAGCTCAGTGAGTGACCAGCCCTGAATCATAGCTCAGTGAGTGACCAGCCCTGAATCCCAGCTCAGTATGTGACCAGACCTGAATCCCAGCTCAGTGAGAGACCGGCCCTGAATCCCAGCTCAGTGAGTGACCAGCCCTGAATCCCAGCTCAGTGAGTGACCAGCCCTGAATCCCAGTTCAGTGAGTGAGTGACCAGCCCTGAATTCCAGTTCAGTGAGTGAGTGACCTGCCCTGGATCCCAGCTCAGCGAGTGACCAGCCCCGAATCCCAGCTCAGCGAGTGACCAGCCCTGAATCCCAGCTCAGTGAGTCACCAGCCATGAATCCCAGTTCGGTGAGTGACCAGCCCTGAATCCCAGCTCAGTGAGTGAGACCAGCCCTGAATCCCAGCTCAGTCAGTCAGTGACCAGCCCTGAATCCCAGCTCAGTGAGTGAGTTGCCAGCCCTGAATCCCAGCTCAGTGAGTGACCAGCCCTGAATCCCAGCTCAGTGAGTGACCAGCCCTGAATCCCAGCTCAGTGAGTGACCAGCCCGGAATCCCAGCTCAGTGAGTGACCAGCCCTGAATCCCAGCTCAGTGAGACACCAGCCATGAATCCCAGCTCAGTGAGTGAGGGACCAGCCCTGAATCCCAGCTACGTGAGGGAGAGACCAGCCCTGAATCCCAGCTCAGTGAGTGACCAGCCCTGAATCCCAGCTCAGTGAGTGAGGGACCAGCCCTGAATCCCAGCTCAGTGAGGGACCCGCCCTGAATCCCAGCTCAGTGAGTGACCAGCCCTGAATCCCAGCTCGGTGAGTGAGTGGCCAGCCCTGAATCCCAGCACAGTGAGTGGCCAGCCCTGAATCGCAGCTCAGTGAGTGACCAGCCCTGAATCCCAGCTCAGTGAGTGTGTGACCAGCCCTGAATCCCAGCTCAGTGAGTAACCAGCCCTGAATCCCAGCTCAGTGAGTGAGTGGCCAGCCCTGAATCCCAGCTCAGTGAGAGACCAGCCCTGAATCCCAGCTCAGTGAGTGAGTGACCAGCCCTGAATCCCAGCTCAGTGAGAGACCAGCCATGAATCCCAGCTTAGTGAGTGAGTGACCAGCCCTGAATCCCAGCTCAGTGAGTGACCAGCCATGAATCCCAGCTCAGTGAGTGACTAGCCCTGAATCCCAGCTCAGGAAGAGACCGGCCCTGAATCCCAGCTCAGTGAGTGACCAGCCCTGAATCCCAGCTCAGTGAGTGACCAGCCCTGAATCCCAGTTCAGTGAGTGAGTGATCAGCCCTGAATCCCAGCTCAGTGAGTGAGTGACCAGTCCCGAATCCCAGCTCAGTGAGTGACCAGCCCTGAATCCCAGCTCAGTGAGTGAGTGACCAGCCCTGAATCCCAGCTCAGTGAGTCACCAGCCATGAATCCCAGCTCAGTGAGTGACCAGCCCTGAATCCCAGCTCAGTGAGGGAGACCAGCCCTGAATCCCAGCTCAGTGAGTCACCAGCTATGAATCCCAGTTCAGTGAGTGACCAGCCCTGAATCCCAGCTCAGTGAGTGAGACCAGCCCTGAATCCCAGCTCAGTCAGTCAGTGACCAGCCCTGAATCCCAGCTCAGTGAGTGAGTTGCCTGCCCTGAATCCCAGCTCAGTGAGTGACCAGCCCTGAATCCCAGCTCAGTGAGTGACCAGCCCTGAATCCCAGCTCAGTGAGTGACCAGCCCTGAATCCCAGCTCAGTGAGTGACCAGCCCGGAATCCCAGCTCAGTGAGACACCAGCCATGAATCCCAGCTCAGTGAGTGAGGGACCAGACCTGAATCCCAGCTACGTGAGTGAGAGACCAGCCCTGAATCCCAGCTCAGTGAGTGACCAGCCCTGAATCCCAGCTCAGTGAGTGAGGGACCAGCCCTGAATCCCAGCTCAGTGAGGGACCCGCCCTGTATCCCAGCTCATTGAGTGACCAGCCCTGAATCCCAGCACAGTGAGTGGCCAGCCCTGAATCGCAGCTCAGTGAGTGACCAGCCCTGAATCGCAGCTCAGTGAGTGTGTGACCAGCCCTGAATCCCAGCTCAGTGAGTAACCAGCCCTGAATCCCAGCTCAGTGAGTGAGTGGCCAGCCCTGAATCCCAGCTCAGTGAGAGACCAGCCCTGAACCCCAGCTCAGTGAGTGACCAGCCCTGAATCCCAACTCAATGAGTGAGTGACCAGCCCTGAATCCCAGCTCAGTGAGAGACCAGCCATGAATCCCAGCTCAGTGAGTGAGTGACCAGCCCTGAATCCCAGCTCAGTGAGTGACCAGCCATGAATCCCAGCTGAGTGAGTGACTAGCCCTGAATCCCAGCTCAGGAAGAGACCGGCCCTGAATCCCAGCTCAGTGAGTGACCAGCCCTGAATCCCAGCTCAGTGAGTGACCAGCCCTGAATCCCAGTTCAGTGAGTGAGTGACCAGCCCTGAATCCCAGCTTAGTGAGTGAGTGACCAGCCCCGAATCCCAGCTCAGTGAGTGACCAGCCCTGAATCCCAGCTCAGTGAGTGAGTGACCAGCCCTGAATCCCAGCTCAGTGAGTGAGTGACCAGCCCTGAATCCCAGCTCAGTGAGAGACCAGCCATGAATCCCAGCTCAGTGAGTGACCAGCCCTGAATCCCAGCTCAGTGAGAGACCAGCCCTGAATCCCAGCTTAGTGAGTGACCAGCCATGAATCCCAGCTCAGTGAGTGACCAGCCCTGAATCCCAGCTCAGTGAGTGAGACCAGCCCTGAATCCCAGCTCAGTGAGTGAGACCAGCTCTGAATTCCAGCTCAGTGAGCGAGAGACCAGCCATGAATCCCAGCTCAGTGAGTGAGTGACCAGCCCTGAATCCCAGCTCAGTGAGTGACCTGTCCTGAATCCCAGCTCAGTGAGTGACCAACCCTGAATCCCAGCTCAGTGAGAGACCAGCCATGAATCCCAGCTCAGTGAGTGAGTGACCAGCCCTGAATCCCAGCTCAGTGAGTGACCAGCCCTGAATCCCAGCTCAGTGAGTGACCAGCCTTGAATCCCAGCTCAGTGAATGAGTGACCAGCCCTGAATCCCAGCTCAGTGAGTGACCAGTCCTGAATCCCAGCTCAGTGAGTGACCAACCCTGAATCCCAGCTCAGTGAGTGACCAGCCCTGAATCCCAGCTCGGTGAGTGAGAGACCAGCCCTGAATCCCAGCTCAGTGAGTGAGAGACCAGCCCTGAATCCCAGCTCAGTGAGTGAGAGACCAGCCCTGAATCCCAGCTTATTGAGTGTCCAGCCTTGAATCCCAGCTCAGTGAGAGACCAGCCCTGAATCCCAGTTCGGTGAGTGACCAGTCCTGAATCCCAGCTCAGTGAGTGAGGGACCAGCCTTGAATCCCAGCTCAGTGAGTGACCATCCCTGAATCCCAGCTTAGTGAGTGAGGGACCAGCCTTGAATCCCAGCTCAGTGAGAGACCAGCCGTGAATCGCAGCTCAGTGAGTGACCAGCCCTGAATCGCAGCTCAGTGAGTGTGTGACCAGCCCTGAATCCCAGCTCAGTGAGTAACCAGCCCTGAATCCCAGCTCAGTGATTGAGTGGCCAGCCATGAATCCCAGCTCAGTGAGAGACCAGCCCGGAATCCCAGCTCAGTGAGTGATCAGCCCTGAATCCCAACTCAGTGAGTGAGTGACCAGCCCTGAATCCCAGCTCAGTGAGAGACCAGCCATGAATCCCAGCTCAGTGAGTGAGTGACCAGCCCTGAATCCCAGCTCAGTGAGTGACCAGCCATGAATCCCAGCTGAGTGAGTGACTAGCCCTGAATCCCAGCTCAGGAAGAGACCGGCCCTGAATCCCAGCTCAGTGAGTGACCAGCCCTGAATCCCAGCTCAGTGAGTGACCAGCCCTGAATCCCAGTTCAGTGAGTGAGTGACCAGCCCCGAATCCCAGCTCAGTGAGTGACCAGCCCTGAATCCCAGCTCAGTGAGTGAGTGACCAGCCCTGAATCCCAGCTCAGTGAGTGAGTGACCAGCCCTGAATCCCAGCTCAGTGAGTGACCAGTCCTGAATCCCAGCTCAGTGAGTGACCAGCCCTGAATCCCAGCTCAGTGAGAGACCAGCCCTGAATCCCAGCTTAGTGAGTGACCAGCCATGAATCCCAGCTCAGTGAGTGACCAGCCCTGAATCCCAGCTCAGTGAGTGAGACCAGCCCTCCCTGAATCCCAGCTCAGTGAGTGAGACCAGATCTGAATTCCAGCTCAGTGAGCGAGAGACCAGCCATGAATCCCAGCTCAGTGAGTGAGTGACCAGCCCTGAATCCCAGCTCAGTGAGTGACCAGTCCTGAATCCCAGCTCAGTGAGTGACCAACCCTGAATCCCAGCTCAGTGAGAGACCAGCCATGAATCCCAGCTCAGTGAGTGACCAGCCCTGAATCCCAGCTCAGTGAGTGACCAGCCTTGTATCCCAGCTCAGTGAATGAGTGACCAGCCCTGAATCCCAGCTCAGTGAGTGACCAGTCCTGAATCCCAGCTCAGTGAGTGACCAACCCTGAATCCCAGCTCAGTGAGTGACCAGCACTGAATCCCAGCTCGGTGAGTGAGAGACCAGCCCTGAATCCCAGCTCAGTGAGTGAGAGACCAGCCCTGAATCCCAGCTCAGTGAGTGAGAGACCAGCCCTGAATCCCAGCTTAGTGAGTGTCCAGCCTTGAATCCCAGCTCAGTGAGAGACCAGCCCTGAATCCCAGTTCGGTGAGTGACCAGTCCTGAATCCCAGCTCAGTGAGTGAGGGACCAGCCTTGAATCCCAGCTCAGTGAGTGACCATCCCTGAATCCCAGCTCAGTGAGTGAGGGACCAGCCTTGAATCCCAGCTCAGTGAGAGACCAGCCCTGAATCCCAGCTCAGTGAGTGTCCAGCCTTGAATCCCAGCTCAGTGAGAGACCAGCCCTGAATCCCAGTTCAGTGAGTGACCAGCCCTGAATCCCAGCTCAGTGAGTGAGACCAGCCCTGAATCCCAGCTCAGTCAGTCAGTGACCAGCCCTGAATCCCAGCTCAGTGAGTGAGTTGCCAGCCCTGAATCCCAGCTCAGTGAGTGAGTGACCAGCCCTGAATCCCAGCTCAGTGAGTGACCAGTCCTGAATCCCAGCTCAGTGAGTGACCAACCCTGAATCCCAGCTCAGTGAGAGACCAGCCATGAATCCCAGCTCAGTGAGTGACCAGCCCTGAATCCCAGCTCAGTGAGTGACCAGCCTTGTATCCCAGCTCAGTGAATGAGTGACCAGCCCTGAATCCCAGCTCAGTGAGTGACCAGTCCTGAATCCCAGCTCAGTGAGTGACCAACCCTGAATCCCAGCTCAGTGAGTGACCAGCACTGAATCCCAGCTCGGTGAGTGAGAGACCAGCCCTGAATCCCAGCTCAGTGAGTGAGAGACCAGCCCTGAATCCCAGCTCAGTGAGTGAGAGACCAGCCCTGAATCCCAGCTTAGTGAGTGTCCAGCCTTGAATCCCAGCTCAGTGAGAGACCAGCCCTGAATCCCAGTTCGGTGAGTGACCAGTCCTGAATCCCAGCTCAGTGAGTGAGGGACCAGCCTTGAATCCCAGCTCAGTGAGTGACCATCCCTGAATCCCAGCTCAGTGAGTGAGGGACCAGCCTTGAATCCCAGCTCAGTGAGAGACCAGCCCTGAATCCCAGCTCAGTGAGTGTCCAGCCTTGAATCCCAGCTCAGTGAGAGACCAGCCCTGAATCCCAGTTCAGTGAGTGACCAGCCCTGAATCCCAGCTCAGTGAGTGAGACCAGCCCTGAATCCCAGCTCAGTCAGTCAGTGACCAGCCCTGAATCCCAGCTCAGTGAGTGAGTTGCCAGCCCTGAATCCCAGCTCAGTGAGTGACCAGCCCTGAATCCCAGCTCAGTGAGTGACCAGCCCTGAATCCCAGCTCAGTGAGTGACCAGCCCTGAATCCCAGCTCAGTGAGTGACCAGCCCGGAATCCCAGCTCAGTGAGACACCAGCCATGAATCCCAGCTCAGTGAGTGAGGGACCAGCCCTGAATCCCAGCTACGTGAGTGAGAGACCAGCCCTGAATCCCAGCTCAGTGAGTGACCAGCCCTGAATCCCAGCTCAGTGAGTGAGGGACCAGCCCTGAATCCCAGCTCAGTGAGGGACCCGCCCTGAATCCCAGCTCATTGAGTGACCAGCCCTGAATCCCAGCTCAGTGAGTGAGTGGCGAGCCCTGAATCCCAGCACAGTGAGTGGCCAGCCCTGAATCGCAGCTCAGTGAGTGACCAGCCCTGAATCCCAGCTCAGTGAGTGTGTGACCAGCCCTGAATCCCAGCTCAGTGAGTAACCAGCCCTGAATCCCAGCTCAGTGAGTGAGTGGCCAGCCCTGAATCCCAGCTCAGTGAGAGACCAGCCCTGAATCCCAGCTCAGTGAGTGACCAGCCCTGAATCCCAACTCAGTGAGTGAGTGACCAGCCCTGAATCCCAGCTCAGTGAGAGACCAGCCATGAATCCCAGCTCAGTGAGTGAGTGACCAGCCCTGAATCCCAGCTCAGTGAGTGACCAGCCATGAATCCCAGCTGAGTGAGTGACTAGCCCTGAATCCCAGCTCAGGAAGAGACCGGCCCTGAATCCCAGCTCAGTGAGTGACCAGCCCTGAATCCCAGCTCAGTGAGTGACCAGCTCTGAATTCCAGCTCAGTGAGCGAGAGACCAGCCATGAATCCCAGCTCAGTGAGTGAATGACCAGCCCTGAATCCCAGCTCAGTGAGTGACCAGTCCTGAATCCCAGCTCAGTGAGTGACCAACCCTGAATCCCAGCTCAGTGAGAGACCAGCCATGAATCCCAGCTCAGTGAGTGAGTGACCAGCCCTGAATCCCAGCTCAGTGAGTGACCAGCCATGAATCCCAGCTCAGTGAGTGACCAGCCTTGAATCCCAGCTCAGTGAATGAGTGACCAGCCCTGAATCCCAGCTCAGTGAGTGACCAGTCCTGAATCCCAGCTCAGTGAGTGACCAACCCTGAATCCCAGCTCAGTGAGTGACCAGCCCTGAATCCCAGCTCGGTGAGTGAGAGACCAGCCCTGAATCCCAGCTCAGTGAGTGAGAGACCAGCCCTGAATCCCAGCTCAGTGAGTGAGAGACCAGCCCTGAATCCCAGCTTATTGAGTGTCCAGCCTTGAATCCCAGCTCAGTGAGAGACCAGCCCTGAATCCCAGTTCGGTGAGTGACCAGTCCTGAATCCCAGCTCAGTGAGTGAGGGACCAGCCTTGAATCCCAGCTCAGTGAGTGACCATCCCTGAATCCCAGCTCAGTGAGTGAGGGACCAGCCTTGAATCCCAGCTCAGTGAGAGACCAGCCCTGAATCGCAGCTCAGTGAGTGACCAGCCCTGAATCGCAGCTCAGTGAGTGTGTGACCAGCCCTGAATCCCAGCTCAGTGAGTAACCAGCCCTGAATCCCAGCTCAGTGAGTGAGTGGCCAGCCCTGAATCCCAGCTCAGTGAGAGACCAGCCCTGAATCCCAGCTCAGTGAGTGATCAGCCCTGAATCCCAACTCAGTGAGTGAGTGACCAGCCCTGAATCCCAGCTCAGTGAGAGACCAGCCATGAATCCCAGCTCAGTGATTGAGTGACCAGCCCTGAATCCCAGCTCAGTGAGTGACCAGCCATGAATCCCAGCTGAGTGAGTGACTAGCCCTGAATCCCAGCTCAGGAAGAGACCGGCCCTGAATCCCAGCTCAGTGAGTGACCAGCCCTGAATCCCAGCTCAGTGAGTGACCAGCCCTGAATCCCAGTTCAGTGAGTGAGTGACCAGCCCCGAATCCCAGCTCAGTGAGTGACCAGCCCTGAATCCCAGCTCAGTGAGTGAGTGACCAGCCCTGAATCCCAGCTCAGTGAGTGAGTGACCAGCCCTGAATCCCAGCTCAGTGAGTGACCAGTCCTGAATCCCAGCTCAGTGAGTGACCAGCCCTGAATCCCAGCTCAGTGAGAGACCAGCCCTGAATCCCAGCTTAGTGAGTGACCAGCCATGAATCCCAGCTCAGTGAGTGACCAGCCCTGAATCCCAGCTCAGTGAGTGAGACCAGCCCTACCTGAATCCCAGCTCAGTGAGTGAGACCAGATCTGAATTCCAGCTCAGTGAGCGAGAGACCAGCCATGAATCCCAGCTCAGTGAGTGAGTGACCAGCCCTGAATCCCAGCTCAGTGAGTGACCAGTCCTGAATCCCAGCTCAGTGAGTGACCAACCCTGAATCCCAGCTCAGTGAGAGACCAGCCATGAATCCCAGCTCAGTGAGTGACCAGCCCTGAATCCCAGCTCAGTGAGTGACCAGCCTTGTATCCCAGCTCAGTGAATGAGTGACCAGCCCTGAATCCCAGCTCAGTGAGTGACCAGTCCTGAATCCCAGCTCAGTGAGTGACCAGCCCTGAATCCCAGCTCAGTGAGTGACCAGCACTGAATCCCAGCTCGGTGAGTGAGAGACCAGCCCTGAATCCCAGCTCAGTGAGTGAGAGACCAGCCCTGAATCCCAGCTCAGTGAGTGAGAGACCAGCCCTGAATCCCAGCTTAGTGAGTGTCCAGCCTTGAATCCCAGCTCAGTGAGAGACCAGCCCTGAATCCCAGTTCGGTGAGTGACCAGTCCTGAATCCCAGCTCAGTGAGTGAGGGACCAGCCTTGAATCCCAGCTCAGTGAGTGACCATCCCTGAATCCCAGCTCAGTGAGTGAGGGACCAGCCTTGAATCCCAGCTCAGTGAGAGACCAGCCCTGAATCCCAGCTCAGTGAGTGTCCAGCCTTGAATCCCAGCTCAGTGAGAGACCAGCCCTGAATCCCAGTTCAGTGAGTGACCAGCCCTGAATCCCAGCTCAGTGAGTGAGACCAGCCCTGAATCCCAGCTCAGTCAGTCAGTGACCAGCCCTGAATCCCAGCTCAGTGAGTGAGTTGCCAGCCCTGAATCCCAGCTCAGTGAGTGACCAGCCCTGAATCCCAGCTCAGTGAGTGACCAGCCCTGAATCCCAGCTCAGTGAGTGACCAGCCCTGAATCCCAGCTCAGTGAGTGACCAGCCCGGAATCCCAGCTCAGTGAGACACCAGCCATGAATCCCAGCTCAGTGAGTGAGGGACCAGCCCTGAATCCCAGCTACGTGAGTGAGAGACCAGCCCTGAATCCCAGCTCAGTGAGTGACCAGCCCTGAATCCCAGCTCAGTGAGTGAGGGACCAGCCCTGAATCCCAGCTCAGTGAGGGACCCGCCCTGAATCCCAGCTCATTGAGTGACCAGCCCTGAATCCCAGCTCAGTGAGTGAGTGGCCAGCCCTGAATCCCAGCTCAGTGAGTAACCAGCCCTGAATCCCAGCTCAGTGAGTGAGTGGCCAGCCCTGAATCCCAGCTCAGTGAGAGACCAGCCCTGAATCCCAGCTCAGTGAGTGACCAGCCCTGAATCCCAACTCAGTGAGTGAGTGACCAGCCCTGAATCCCAGCTCAGTGAGAGACCAGCCATGAATCCCAGCTCAGTGAGTGAGTGACCAGCCCTGAATCCCAGCTCAGTGAGTGACCAGCCATGAATCCCAGCTGAGTGAGTGACTAGCCCTGAATCCCAGCTCAGGAAGAGACCGGCCCTGAATCCCAGCTCAGTGAGTGACCAGCCCTGAATCCCAGCTCAGTGAGTGACCAGCCCTGAATCACAGTTCAGTGAGTGAGTGACCAGCCCTGAATCCAAGCTCAGTGAGTGAGTGACCAGCCCCGAATCCCAGCTCAGTGAGTGACCAGCCCTGAATCCCAGCTCAGTGAGTGAGTGACCAGCCCTGAATCCCAGCTCAGTGAGTGAGTGACCAGCCCTGAATCCCAGCTCAGTGAGTGACCAGTCCTGAATCCCAGCTCAGTGAGTGACCAGCCCTGAATCCCAGCTCAGTGAGAGACCAGCCCTGAATCCCAGCTTAGTGAGTGACCAGCCATGAATCCCAGCTCAGTGAGTGACCAGCCCTGAATCCCATCTCAGTGAGTGAGACCAGCCCTGAATCCCAGCTCAGTGAGTGAGACCAGCCCTGAATTCCAGCTCAGTGAGCGAGAGACCAGCCATGAATCCCAGCTCAGTGAGTGAGTGACCAGCCCTGAATCCCAGCTCAGTGAGTGACCAGCCCTGAATCCCAGCTCAGTGAATGAGTGACCAGCCCTGAATCCCAGCTCAGTGAGTGACCAGTCCTGAATCCCAGCTCAGTGAGTGACCAACCCTGAATCCCAGCTCAGTGAGTGACCAGCCCTGAATCCCAGCTCGGTGAGTGAGAGACCAGCCCTGAATCCCAGCTCAGTGAGTGAGAGACCAACCCTGAATCCCAGCTCAGTGAGTGAGAGACCAGCCCTGAATCCCAGCTTAGTGAGTGTCCAGCCTTGAATCCCAGCTCAGTGAGAGACCAGCCCTGAATCCCAGTTCGGTGAGTGACCAGTCCTGAATCCCAGCTCAGTGAGTGAGGGACCAGCCTTGAATCCCAGCTCAGTGAGTGACCATCCCTGAATCCCAGCTCAGTGAGTGAGGGACCAGCCTTGAATCCCAGCTCAGTGAGAGACCAGCCCTGAATCCCAGCTCAGTGAGTGTCCAGCCTTGAATCCCAGCTCAGTGAGAGACCAGCCCTGAATCCCAGTTCAGTGAGTGACCAGTCCTGAATCCCAGCTCAGTGAGTGACCAGCCCCTGAATCCCAGCTCAGTGAGTGACCAGCCCCTGAATCCCAGCTCAGTGAGTGAGTGACCAGCCCTGAATCCCAGCACAGTGAGTGAGACCAGCCCTGAAATCCAGCTCAGTGAGTGAGAGACCAGCCCTGAATCCCAGCTCAGTGAGTGAGACCAGCCCTGAATCCCAGCTCAGTGAGTGAGACCAGCCCTGAATTCCAGCTCAGTGAGTGAGACCAGCACTGAATCCCAGCTCAGTGAGTGAGACCAGCCCTGAATCCCAGCTCAATGAGAGACCAGCCCTGAATCTCAGCTCAGTGAGAGACCAGCCCTGAATCCCAGCTCAGTGAGTGAGACCAGCCCTGAATCCCAGCTCAGTGAGTGAGACCAGCCCTGAATCCCAGCTCAGTGAGTGAGACCAGCCCTGAATCCCAGCTCAATGAGTGAGACCAGCCCTGAATCCCAGCTCAGTGAGAGACCAGCCCTGAATCCCAGCTCAGTGAGTGAGACCAGCCCTGAAACCCAGCTCAGTGAGTGAGAGACCAGCCCTGAATCCCAGCTCAGTGAGAGACCAGCCCTGAATCCCAGCTCAGTGAGTGAGACCAGCCCTGAAACCCAGCTCAGTGAGTGAGAGACCAGCCCTGAAACCCAGCTCAGTGAGTGAGACCAGCCCTGAAACCCAGCTCAGTGAGTGAGACCAGCCCTGAAACCCAGCTCAGTGTGTGAGACCAGCCCTGAATCCCAGCTCAGTGAGTGAGACCAGCCCTGAATCCCAGCTCAGTGAGTGACCAACCCTGAATCCCAACTCAGTGAGTGAGACCAGCCCTGAATCCCAGCTCAGTGAGTGAGACCAGCCCTGAATCCCAGCTCAGTGAGAGACCAGCCCTGAATCCCAGCTCAGTGAGTGAGACCAGCCCTGAAACCCAGCTCAGTGAGTGAGAGACCAGCCCTGAATCCCAGCTCAGTGAGTGAGACCAGCCCTGAATCCCAGCTCAGTGAGTGAGACCAGCCCTGAATCCCAGCTCAGTGAGTGAGAGACCAGCCCTGAATCCCAGCTCAGTGAGTGACCAGCCCTGAATCCCAGCTCAGTGAGTGACCAGCCCTGAATCCCAGCTCAGTGAGTGACCAGCCCTGAATCCCAGCTCAGTGAGTGCAAGACCAGCCCTGAATCCCAGCAGAGTGAGTGAGAAACCAGCCCTGAATCCCAGCTCAGTGAGTGAGCGACCAGCCCTGAATCCCAGCAGAGTGAGTGAGGGACCAGCCCTGAATCCCTGCACAGTGAGTGAGGGACCAGCCCTGAATCCCAGCCGAGTGAGTGAGGGACCAGCCCTGAATCCCTGCACAGTGAGTGAGGGACCAGCCCTGAATCCCAGCCGAGTGAGTGAGGGACCAGCCCTGAATCCCAGCCGAGTGAGTGAGGGACCAGCCCTGAATCCCAGCTCAGTGAGCGAGGGACCAGCCATGTTGTGACTAGGGGCTTTTCACAGTTACTTTATTGCAGTGTTAAGTTGTAAGCCGACTTGTGACATTAAAGATTATTTTTTAAAATGGGGTAAGTGATCGAAAGCTTGGACAAAGGCAACGGTTTTAAAGAGCTTCTCTGAGAGAGAGGTTTAGGGGGGTAGTTCCAGATTTTGGGGTTCAGGCAGCCCAGATAGAACGTCTCGAATTGAGGATGCCCAATGGCCAGAATTCGAGGATCACAGATATCTCGAAGAGTCGAAGGGGCTGAAGGAGATATCACAGATAGAGAGGAATTGTGGCATGGAAGGATCTGTAAACAAGGACTGGATTACTGTCGGGTGAGGCTCTGAATCAGCCGACATTGAGCCATGCTGGATAGGGGCTGCCCGTCAAACACCCCCTAGATGGGGTGGACCTTAATGAGAGTCACTCAGATTCAAGGTTGCTTTTTATACTACTGGCTTTTTATTTCACCTTTTTTATTTGAACCATCCGAAATTCAAATTCCAGAACAATCTACCTGAAAAAAGGTGGGGATTCCCAAAAATAATTTCGAAAGGCTGTTGGACAGCTCGGCAATTGTGACAATTCTCTGAAATATCGCGGCCACCATGGTGGAATTGTGTGGGATTATGTTCCGACTGCACTCAGAGTGGTTTCCTTCATTTTTTTTAGACCATAAACCACAGCTCCATACATCCACACACCCCCTCCCAACGGATTTCATGGAATGACAAAGGAACATATGGACAGAAAAGTACAAAGTGACCTCCCCCCCGCCCCCCCCCGCTCTGCTGCTGTGTGCAGGGGCTGTGGTGCAGATACATTTATTGGGTCACTGATCTGTTTCCTAACCTCCTGACACAGAGGATGAAATACAGAAACAACAAACGCTTCCTGACTGTACACAGACAATGTCCCTGAGGATGCTCCCGAAAAAAAAAACAAGAGAGCGAGCGGGAGGAAAAATAGACACAGATTGCAAAAAAGAATTTCTGGCTGGAAATGTATCACTTCTCCACAAATCGAATGCATCCCCTTGCATTTTCCAGTCAGTGATTCCTCTGACCCATCTGCGGATATTTGGAAGAGATTGGTTTCTGCCGACAGGGAGTAACACTTAGAATAATAATTATTATTCTTTATTGTCTTACATTGACGCTGCAATGAAGTTACTGTGAAAATCCCCGAGTCGCCAAACCCCGGCGCCTGTTCGGGTACACGGAGGGAGAATTCAGAATGCCCAATTCACCTAACAGCACGACTTTCGTGACTTGTGAGAGGAAACCGGAGCCCCCGGAGGAAACCCACGCAGACACGGGGAGAACGTGCAGACTCCACACAGACAGTGACCCAAACCGGGAATCGTATCTGGGGCCCTGGCGCTGTGAAGCAACAGTGCTAACCACGGTGCTACCGTTCAATTTGGAGAGTTTTATTCTGCGCCTGATGTCGAGGACGTCATCTCCATCCACTTCAAACATATCCCTCCTTGCTGCACACAATCGTTTCTTAAAATTAAATTAGACAATGCTCTTGTTGAACGCTGGTTCGACCAGCGGATTTGATCTCTTTTCCTTAAGTAAGAATGCTAATGTTTCAACGTGTGAGTAAGGTCTTGCAATTGTTTCTGTTTAGTTAGGATCATGGAATGATGTTGCACGGGAGGATGCTTTTGCATCCTGTTGTGTTTGTGCAGGTTCTTTCAAAGATCTGGCCAGTTACTCCTCCTTCCCTTGCCTTTTCCCCGTTGCCACCGTAAATCCCCCCCCTTCAAGTATCCATACAATTTCCTTTTAGAAGTTAGGATTGAGGTGGCTTCCACCACCTGGGTTCCCGATCACATCGCTGCGTAAAAATAATTTCTCCTCACTTTGCCAATGACCTCAAATCTGTGCCTCCCGCCCCCAGCCCCCTTCTGCCATCGGAAACAATTTCTCCTCATTTACTCTGTCACAAACACTTTGTGACTTTGAACGCCTCTATTAAACCTCCCCTTAACCTTCTCTGCTCCAAGGAGACCAATCCCAGCCTCTCTCTTACTCCTCTCACTCGAGTCCCTCATCCCGGGTACCATTCTCGTAAATCTCCTCGGCACCCTCGCTCATGCCTCTTCGTCATCCCTAATCTGTCAGGCTCAGAATTGAACTGCAGCTGACGCCGAACCAGTGACTTAGAAAAGTTTAGCACAGCTCCCTTACTTTTGTATCCAATGCCTCTATTTAGAAAGCGACATTCTTTTTTGTTGGCCTTCCTCCCACCTTTAGAGGTTTATGTATACCCAGGTTTCTCTGCTCCCTACAACCCCATTTAACTTATCTACTTTTTAAACTCATTTTACCCCTCCTCATCCTTCAAGCCAAGGACCACTTTTAAAATTCAACAACCAGGAGAAAGATTGAAGGACAGACTGGCACTGAACAGAGATTTAAAGGATTCCTCATTTACACAAAACATTGAACTTCTTCAATCTTTCCAAACAGTGTAGAGTTGAAACAGCGATTGCATCAAAATCCTTGTTAAATGTCAGCTTGTCAAAGCTAAGATAACATCTAAGATAACAGGTAGGGGCTGTTTAGCACAGGGTTAAATCGCTGGCTTTGAAAGCAGACCAAGGCAGGCCAGCAGCATGGTTCAATTCCCGTAACAGCCTCCCTGAACAGGCGCCGGAATGTGGCGACTAGGGGCTTTTCACAGTAACTTCATTTGAAGCCTACTTGTGACAATAAGCGATTTTCATTTTTTCAGACCAAGGCAGACCAGCAGCACGGTTCAATTCCCATAACAGCCTCCCCGAACAGGTGCCGGAATGTGGCGACTAGGGACTTTTCACAGTAACTTCATTTGAAGCCTACGATAAGCGATTTTCATTTCATTTTTTCAACTCAATACAACTGGCATGACTGCAGTCAATCAATTTCTTGCCTTCCGCAAAAAAAAAATCAATGCCACTCCTCTCTGTCGTGGACTCTCCCAGATCCATCTCTTCCCTTGCCCACAGATGCATGAGGCAGACAGAGGCGCATCCTCGTCTCTGTTGCCATAGCTACATTCCCTGAGACATGTCGCTCGAGGCTATAGTTTATTGGGCATCACGCCGCATCAAACATGGCCGACTCGGAGTCTCACCCACTCTGGCTGGCTGCCTGCCTTTGGTGTGTGTTGGAAGGATTTGCAGGTTGATGTTCAACCTTGTTTGGCCGTGTCACCAATCCACCTTCCATGGTCACCAAGTCGTGAGATGGGATTTGAACCTTGAGCTTCTGATTCAGAGGCAGCGATGCTACCTACTCTGCCATAGGACCTCCCAACCATGGACTCTACTTGGAGCAACCTGTACGGGACATACGGTGTCGGGATGATTGTTTTCTCCCTGTTCCTTGAGGAGTACGAGCTCTCCCGCTAGGGGCGGGGTAGCTTACCCACACTTGTATAAAAGATCGGCCAGCCTGGAACTGACCAACAAGAGAGAGAGAGAGTACCTGGAGAGGTTCAACCGGTGCTCATGTATGTAATTGTTGTGAAATAAATGTTTACTTCTACTTATTTTGGACTCCTCGAACTTTATTAAAATACTCACTTGTTTAATATTGTCCCACAGCTCTATCCGTCCGGACGCTACCCACCCATTTAATCTCCTTCCACAGCCCATGTACTCTCCAGCCTATCAGAGACAGTATCCAGCCTTATGTATCATCTGATCAGATCACTCTGAGGTTAATGGCTTTCACACCAGACCATTCTGCCCAGCCAGGACTTCTGCTCCTAACCATCACCTCTGACCCTGTGTAAAGGTCAGCTAAAGGGCAAGATCGGAACTTCTTACCTCCTCCCAAACAATGACCTGTCAGTCCCAGGATGCAAAACGTTGATCAGGCCACAGACAGCACATAGGGGACAACTTTGCAACACTGACCGTCACGTCTACAATGCTGCAGACATTATCTTTGGGGCTCACGGTGCTGGTGACTGTGGTTCCCCAATACCTGGGTAGGATGTAAAATCCAGCCTGGCCGAGTGTCTCAGTCTTCGATAGGGTAACAACAACAAATGACATTTACGTAACACCCATAACATAATAAAACACCCCAAGGTGCTTCACAGTAGCATTGTAAAACAAAGCACGTCACTGAGCCACTGAAGGTCAGATGACCGTAAACTTGGTCAAAGGGTTTGCGTTTTAATGAATAACTTAAAGGAATAAATAACTTAAATGAATAACTTGCAAAATCCTACCAACTGTCCTGGCTTTAGACAATTCACACCACTTTAACCTGGGGTTACCCCTCTCTCTGGATCTGTAAAGACTTAATGACCTGCAAATGCTCACATTCAAAGTATCATCTTGCATCTTTGACTTTGTCGATATGCATCTTTCTGGAACCTACCTCTTCATTCGCCTGAGGAAGGAGCAGTGCTCCGAGAGCGAGTGACTGGCAGCACGGTAGCATGGTGGTTAGCACTGTTGCTTCACAGCTCCAGGGTCCCAGGTTCGATTCCCGGCTTGGGTCACTGTCTGTGCGGAGTCTGCACATCCTCCCCGTGTGTGCGTGGGTTTCCTCCGGGTGCTCCGGTTTCCTCCCACAGTCCAAAGATGTGTGGGTTAGGTGGATTGGCTGCGCTAAATTGCCCATAGTGTCCAAAATTGCCCTTAGTGTTGGGTGGGGTTACTGGGTTATGGGGATAGGGTGGAGGTTTGGACCTTGGGTAGGGTGTTCTTTCCAAGAGCCAGTGCAGACTCGATGGGCCGAATGGCCTCCTTCTGCACTGTAAATTCTATGTCTATGACTCCAAACAAACCTGTTGGACTTTAAACTGGTGTTGTAAGACTTCTTACTGTAACTTAAAGGAGGAAAGAGAGATTGCGAGAGGCGGGGAGATTTAGAGGGGGGACTCCAGAGCTGAGGACCCAGGCAGCTGAAGGCAGGGCCGCCAATGGTGGAGCGCTGAAAATCAGACTGAAAAGGAGGCCAGAAATCAAGACCTTGGCGTGTTGTCCGGTTGGAGGAGGATGCAGGTGCAGGGAGCGGGTCTGAGGCCAAGCGGTGATTAGAAAACAAGGAGGGGGATTTTAAATTTGAGGCATTGATGGGCCAGGAGCTAACATAGGACAGGGAGTGCACGGGTTGATGGGTGAATGGGATTCAGTGGAAGCTGGAGGACAAGGCAGCAGAATGTTGGATGAGCTCAGGCTTTATGTAGGATGAAGATGAGAGACTTTGCTGAAAGTCTTTCCCTCCCCAGCCCTTGGCCATTGGCAAATAGTAAAGCAGCACAGCCATTGTTCTAGTGGAGATGGTCTGATTCCAACCAGGCCTGAAACTGTCCTACCTGTACATCTAGTGGGCAAATGCATGGCAGATGCAGTTTAATAGGGATAAATGTGAGGTTATCCACTTTGGTAGCAAAAACAGGAAGGCAGACTATTATCTGAATGGCCATAAATTAGGAGAAGGATATTTGCAATAAGACCTGGGTCTCTTTGTGCACCAGTCGCTGAAGATAAGCATGCAAGTGCAGCAGGCGGTAAAGAATTGGTGTGTTGGCCTTCATAGCGAGAGGATTCAAGAGGCTGTTTAGCACAGGGCTAAATCGCTGGCTTTGAAAGCAGACCAAGGCAGCCCAGCAGCATGGTTCAATTCCCGTAACAGCCTCCCCGAACTGGCGCCGGAATGTGGCGACTAGGGGCTTTTCACAGTAACTTCATTTGAAGCCTACTTGTGACAATAAGCGATTTTCATATTTTTTCAAGTACAGGAGCAGGGTTGTTCCGCTGCAGTTGAACAGGGCCTTGGTGAGGCCACACCTGGAATATTGGGTGCAGTTTTGCTCTCCTTATCTGAGGAAGGATGTGCTTGCTCTCGAGGGAGTGCAGCAAAGGTTTACCAAGCTGATTCCTGGGATGGCGGGACTGATGTATGAGGAGAGATTGAGTCGGTTTAGGATTGTATTCACTGGAGTTCAGAGAATGAGGAGGGATCTCAAAGAAAACTATAAAATTCTCACAGGGCTGGACAGGGCAGAGGCAGGAAGGATGTTCCTGATGGTGGGAGTGTCCAGAACCAGTCTGAGGATACGGGGAGACCTTTTAGGACAGAGATGAGGAGACATTTCCCCACCCCGAGAGTGGTCGGCCTGTGGAATTTGTTCCCACAGGAAGTAGTTGAGGCCAAACCTTTGTATGTTTTCAAGAGGGAGTTCGATATAGCTCTGGTGGCTAAAGGGATCAAAGGCAGAAAGTGAGATCAGGTTACGGAGTTGGATGATGTCATGATCACGATGAATGGGGGGACAGAATTGAAGGCCCGAATGGCCTCTCCCTGCTCCTATTTTCTATACTTCTCTGGAAACTCCAGGCACTGATCAACTGCAGGTCTCACGTCTGGATTAACAATCAAAGCTCACCTTCCCATTTATTCAGTTACTTTAAGTCAGAAATCGAAAAATGCAATGAAAGTGGTGCCATCTTGGTTCAATGGCCTTCATCTCCTCCCCTGAGTTAGAACATTCTGGATTCAAATCCTATTACAGAGACTTGAGCACAGAATCCAGGCTGACACTCCAACTCAGGCCTGAGGGAACTCTGTACTTGCAAGAGTCAGCATTGGTGGAGCTCCGCACTGTCAGAGGGTCAGTACTGAGGGACTGCTGCACTGTCAGAGGGTCAGTACTGAGGGAGTGCTGCACGGTCAGAGGGTCAGTACTGAGGGAGTGCTGCACTGTCAAAGGGTCAGTACTGAGGGAGTGCTGCACTGTCAGAGGGTCAGTACTGAGAGAGTGCCGCAATGTCAGAGGTTCAGTACTGAGGGAGTGCTGTACTGTCAGAGGGTCAGTACTGAGGGAGTGCGGCACTGTCAGAGGGTCAGTACTGAGGGAGTGCTGCACTGTCTGAGGGTCAGTACTGAGGGAGTGCTGCACTGTCAGAGGGTCAGTACTGAGGGAGTGCTGCACTGTCAGAGGGTTAATACTGAGCGAGTGCTGCACTGTCAGAGGGTCAGTACTGAGGGAGTGCTGCACTGTCAGAGGGGCAGTACTGAGGGAGTGCTGCACTGTCGGCGGGTCAGTACTGACGGAGTGCTGCACTGTCAGAGGGTCAGTACTGAGGGAGTGTGGCACTGTCAGAGGGTCAGTACTGAGGGAGTGCCGCACTGTCAGAGGGACAGTACTGAGGGAGTGCTGCACTGTCAGAGGGTCAGCACTGAGGGAGTGCTGCATTGTCAGAGGGTCAGTACAGAGGGAGTGCTGCACTGTCAGAGGGGCAGTACTGAGGGAGTGCTGCACTCTCAGAGGGTCAGTACTGAGGGAGTGCTGCACTGTCAGAGGGTCAGTACTGAGGGAGTGCTGCACTGTCAGAGGGTCAGCACTGAGGGAGTGCTGCATTGTCAGAGATGCCGTCCCTTGGATGAACTATTAAACTGAATTCCCTTACTCCCTCGTTGCTAAACAATGCCACATAGCTGTTTGGGAGAAGAGTAAGTGGGGTCCGTCCTTCAATCTCCAGAACTAAAGAGACGTTATTTGTTCATTATCTTATTGCTGTTTGTGAGTTCTGCTGTGCGCCTACTGTTTACCACATCCCCTGTACAAAACAACAGTGACTACTTCATTGGCACAGCCTGAGGTGCTGAACGGGGCTATAGAAATGTAAGTTCCTTCTTTTAACATTCCTGATCGCTAAACTACGAAAGGCCCTTTGAAAGATTCAAGTGCAAGACTAAAAACCAGGTGCCAGGCAACTATTTTCTGTATGTTGGTAAAATGTAATCTTCCGGTGTTGCTTTTTACATCAGATGAGGCTTTGAGCCTGTCACAGGATGGAGAGTTTTCCTGTCAGTATATATCTTAGCAACCATCAATAACTCAGCAGGAACGACCCTTTAACACCCAATCCTGCATTGCTCGAACAGTGTCAACACCCGCACATTCCAGCTCTCTTTGTTTCGTTCTTGTACCCGCTGGCCGACATTTGCTCCCGGTCCGACAACACCGTGCTTTTCCAGAACTCTGCTCCTGGTTTATAAATCCCTCCATGGCCTCTCCTCTCCCAATCACTGTAATCGCCTTGAGCCCCCAAACTTTCCAAAATCGCTGTCCTCCTCCAGAATCTCTGTCCTGCCCCCGAACCTCTGTCCTGCCCCGTGACCTCTGTCCTGCCCCCGAACCTCTGTCCTGCCCCGGAATCTCTGTCCTGCCCCCGAACCACTGTCCTGCCCCCGAACCTCTGTCCTGCCCCCGAACCTCTGTCCTGCCCCAGAACCTCTGTCCTGCCCCAGAACCTCTGTCCTGCCCCGGAATCTCTGTCCTGCCCCCGAACCACTGTCCTGCCCCCGAACCTCTGTCCTGCCCCAGAACCACTGTGTTGCCCCAGAACCTCTGTCCTCCCCCGGAACCTCTGTCCTCCCCCGGAACCTCTGTCTTGCCCCGGGACCTCTGTCCTCCCCCGGAATCTCTGGTTCCCCCCCCCCCGGAACCTCTGTCTTGCCCCGGGACCTCTGTCCTCCCCCGGAACCTCTGTCCCCCCCCGGAACCTCTGTCCTCGGGTTTGATTCCGGCCTCGAGTGACTGTGCGGAGTCTGCACGTTCTCCTCGCGCCTGCGTGTGTTTCCTCCGGGTGCTCCGGTTTCCTCCCACAGCCCAATGATGTGCAGATTAGGTGGGGTTATGGGGTTACGGAGGAGTGGGCCTGGGTAGGGAGCTCCTTCAGAGCGTCAGTGCAGGGTCGATGAGCCGAATTGCCTCTTTCGACACTAGCGATTCTATGAAATGCTCAACAATCGTTACAAAAAAGCCATCTGGTTCACTAATTCGCGAAGGAAATCTGCCATTCTTACCTGGTGTGGCCTACAGGTGATTCCGGACCCACAGCAAAGAGTCTTAACGCCCCTCTGAAATGGCCGAGCAAACCATGCAATGCGAAGGGCAATTAGTGATGGGCAACATACATTGGCCTTGCCAGTGATGCCCATATCCCGCAAAATAATTTTTTTAAATCTGGGTTTACGGCTTGTTGCCAAGGACGGTGTGTTGATGACGGGGCCAAACCGGTCGAATATTTCTGATCACCCATGTGATGGAAAGTTGATTTTTCTTTATTCTTCCAAGGAATTGTGGAGCCTCTGCTATCACTACCCATAGCCCCAGGGCTACAACAGGCAAATGTCGGTCTTGCCTCAGTAACACTGACCACAGTGATGGTCAGTTGTCTGGGTGGCCAGTGTGGTTCAGACTGGTACAAGCAACGTGGGCTCCGATCCCCATTCTGGTCACCGCTGCATTTGGGACCTGCCTCCTTGCTCGGCCCGTAGCGGTGGCCTCTCTGCTGTGGGTCGGACCAGCCTTCTGACCGAGAACTCAAGAAGTCACCTTCTGACCTGCTGAGCATTTCTAGTTTTCTGTTTTGTTTTTCGTTCTCGATATTAAACATATTAAATAGATTTACATCACAGAAATAGGCCATTCGGCCCACAGACCTACACTGGTGCTGGCACTCCACACCGCGCCCTCCCGCTCTGCTTCATTCTCTACTATCAGCACAGCCGTCTCCCCCATCAGCTTATCCAGGCTCCCCTTCAACCAGCTACACCACTCACCTCGACTAGAGCATGTGGTAGGGACTTCCAAATTCTCACCACTCCCTGGATAAAGGGATTTCTTGTGAAATCCCAACTACGTTTATTGGTAATTAGCTTTCTATTTCTGGCTCCGAGCTTTTTCCACTCATATTCAAGTGGAAACACCTGCTCTGTGTCTACACTATTGTGGTGCCTGTGCACAGTTTTGTATATAGTTGTCTATCAATGTATATAGTCATCGATGCGATCTCCAACCAGCTGGTGCGATAGAGATTTACACATATTCGGGAGTTGGTAGCAAGTCGTGCAAGAGGACAGTCGCACGAGAAGTAGCTCCAGGAAAATTCACTGAGTTCATTTATTTTGTTACCGTATGTATCATAGTTTGTTATCTTTCCACGTGTTCATTCTGTTAATAAAGTATCCTATTCGTCAAAGAACTAGATGTTCTGTGTTGATCCACAATTATTTCAAAAAATGTCTCCAAACTGTAGTAACTTCTCACGAACATTTGCACACCTTCAGGTATCTTTCTGGCATCTCACCATCCAATACCTTTTCAACTCTGCAACTTTGCTGACCAGTAATCTGTTCTAATTCCCAGTTTCCTCTGTTCCGTTAAGTCCAGATTGCTTGAAAACTTCTCTTCCTTTCTCTAGTTTCATTAACAAACTGGACTTTAGGTTTCCAGAATCTGTTTTCTTAACCATTACTCCATAGTATGGTTTTTCTTCCAGCAAGCGTGAGAGGGATGTTCCCTCTTTAGCCTTCTAAGACCAACTGATTCTAGCAAAGCTGTCTTCTCTCTCCCTACCTATCTCCAATTGCAATCAAATTAACTACACTAAAACTTAAAAGCTTCTCTCTACATTACAAGGCCCCAGTTTCCAAGCAACACTTCAGGTTGAATTACTCTTCATGCTGTAGCCCACTCTAAGCACAATTGAGACACAGTTGGAACTGAATCAACCCCCACACATGCAAACACCTTTATCCAGCATGAATCTAACTACAGGTTTTACCCTTCAAGGCACAGAAACATTACATTATCCCACTTAAAACTATACCTTATTGCTAATGTTTACCAATACAAATCTTTTTAAACTACGTTTCCTTTCCTAACACAATGGGCATGTCTGGTCTCCCAAGTGTGATCTAACTAGGGTTTGATACAAGTTTAACATATAACGTCTCTGCCGTTCAAATTCTTGAAACCCCAGATCCTGTTTAAGATTTTGATATTGTGCATCTCTGCTGTGTAACAACAACTCCCCCTTGAGGTCAGGTCGCATGTTGCTCGCAAAGCCGATCTTTCCAAAGACAGACGAGAAACACTTGGTAAAAATGAGTTCACACACATTAAGCTGCTTTATTCATAAGTTATGATCATCCAGCTTGTCAAAGCCAAGACTGACTTGAGAAATCACAATTTTATTGGTAAAATAAATATGATATGCTGGCACTTTTGCAAGGACATGGGGAGTAGAACCCATACATTATGGGAATGATAGGCACTGCCCACAGCAGCACTGACGGGATCATAAATCCAACCCTCTGGACTGCTAGTCCAGTAACAAAAGCACAACATCAGGGTACCCATGATGCAGGTACCTGGTCTAATGCCCACAGTGCCAGCGAGACACTCTGAAAGAGGAAGTAGGTTAGATAGCAGACAGCTGAAATAAAGATCAAAGACCAAGGTTTTTCACCAATTTGGCCCAACAACATTGAAGGAATGGCGATGTGTCGCCAAGTCAGGATAATGTGCAACTTGAAGGAGCGCGGAGGTTCGGCTGCCCTTGTTATTCTTGGGAGTAAAGGTCATGGGTATGAGAGACACTGGGCTGGATTCTCCGATAGCTGATGCCGAAATCGTGTTTGCCGATCGGCCGGAGAATCCACTTTTGCGCCGGAATCGGGGGGCGGAGCTGTTTTGGCGATGCGCCGCCCCCTCTAAACTGGCGTACTCAAAGAGTACACTGCACGGCGTAGGGATGGTCTCAGGGTGGCACCTGAGCCCCTCCCCCGATGCTCCGCCCCGATGGGTCGAGTCCCCGACGGCGTCGCTCGCCTGCGCTCAACACCGTTCAGGGACCTCGCGCGACAGCTGCGGACTGAGTCCCGCGCCGCCACAGTCGGGGGTTGGGGGGGGGGGGGGGGAGCCATTCCGCTGGCGGGGGTGGGGGGCTTCGACAGGGGCTGTGGGGACTGGTGGGGGGTTGTTCAGGGGTGACGAGGCCGGTTACGGGGGGGGGCAGTGGCAGGCCGGTCCGCGCGCGGCTGGCGCCGTGTTGCACGGTGCGTCCGCCACCCTGCGCGAGCGCAGCCACGCACCCGCCCGTTCTGCGGCCGTATCCGCAGGTACAGCCGGGTTTAGTGAGAAGGAGGGACTGAAGGAGATCAATATTAGCAGAGAAATGGTGTTGGTGAAATTGATGGGATTGAAGGCTGATAAATCCCCAGGGTCTGATCATCTACATCCCAGAAGTGGCTCTAGAAATAGCGGTTGCATTGGTGATCATCTGAAAGGCTTCGCGAGACACTGGAACAGTTCCTGCAGATTGGAGGGTGGCTAATGTAACCCCCACTATTTAAAAAGGGAGGTTGAGAGGGAACAGGGAATTATAGACCAGTCCGCCTGATGTCGGAGGTGGGAAAAATTCTAGAATCCATTATCAAAGATTTTATAGCAGAGCACTTAGAAAATAGTGAGAGCAGCGTCAGATAGAGTCAGCATGGATTTATGATGAGGAAATCATGCTTGACAAATCTACTGGAATTCTTTGAGGATGTAACTAGTGGAGTTGATGAGGGGGAGCCAGTGGATGTGGTATATTTGGACTTTCAGAAGGCTTTTGACAAAGTCCCACATAAGAGATTAGCGTGAAAAATTAAAGCACATGGTATTGAGATGGATAGAAAATTGGTTGGCAGACAGGAAGCAAAGAGTAGGAATTAACAGGCCTTTTTCAAATTGGTAGGCAGTGACTAGTAGAGATTGATACTGAGGCCCCAGCTGTTCACAAATATATATATATATATTGTATATCAATATATATTGAGGGAACCAAATGTAATATCTCCAAATTTGCAGATGACACCAAGTTGGGTGGGAGGGTGAGCTGTGAGGAGGATACAGAGATCCTTCAGTGTGATTCGGACAAGTTGAGTGAATGGGCAAATAAATGGCAGATGCAGTTTAATGTGGATAAATGCGAGATTATCCACTTTGGTATCAAAAACAAGGCAGCAGATTATTATCTGAATGGCCATGAATTAGGAGAGGGGAATGTGCAACCAGACCTGGGTGTCCTCGTACACCAGTCGCTGAAGGTAAGCATGTGGTAAAGAAGGCTGTGGTTTATTCGCTGTGAAGCGAGAGAATTAGAATACAGGGGCAGGGATGTCATGCTGCAATTATACAGGGCCTTGGTGAGGCCATACATAGAACATAGAAAATACAGCACAGAACAGGCCCTTCGGCCCACGATATTGTGCCGAACCTTTGTTCTAGATTAATCATAGATTATCATTGAATTTACAGTGCAGAAGGAGGCCATTCGGCCCTTTGAGTCTGCACCGGCTCTTGGAAAGAGCACCATACCCAAACTCAACACCTCCACCCAACACCAAGGGCAATTTGGACATTAAGGGCAATTTATCATTGGCCAATTCACCTAACCCGCACATCTTTGGACTGTGGGAGGAAACCGGAGCACCCGGAGGAAACCCACGCAGACACGGGGAGGACGTGCAGACTCCGCACAGACAATGACCCAAGCCGGAATCGAACCTGGGACCATGGAGCTGTGACGCAATTGCGCTATCCACAATGCTACCGTGCTGCCCTTAAGAACAAATAAATCTACACTATATCATTTTACCGTAATCCATGTACCTATCCAATAGCTGCTTGAAGGTCCCTAATGTTTCCGACTCAACTACTTCCACAGGCAGTGCATTCCATGCCCCCACTACTCTCTGGGTAAAGAGAGTACCTGGAATATAGTGTGCAGTTTTAATCTCCTTTTCGGAGGAAGGATGTTCTTGCTCCAGAGGGAGTGCAGCGAAGGCTTACCAAACTGATTCCTGGGACGGCGGGACTGAGAAAGTGAGTGGGTGAGGATTGTGTTCGCTGGAGTTCAGAAGAATGAGGGGGGATCTCATAGAGACTTATAAAATTCTAACAGGACTGGGCAGGGTAAATGCAGGAAGGATGTTCCCGATGGTGGGTGTGTCCAGAACCGGGGGTCACAGTCTGAGGACACGGAGTAGACCATTTGGAACGGAGGAGAAATTTCTTCACCCAGGGAGTGGTCGGCCTGTGGAATTTGTTCCCACAGAAAGCAGTTGAGGCCAAACCTTTGTATGTTTTCAAGAAGCAGTTCGATATAGCTCTTGTGGCTAAAGGGATCAAAGGTTATGGGGGGAAAGCGGGATCATGTTACTGAGTTGGACGATCAGTCACGATCACAATGAATAGAGGAGCAGACTCGAAGGGCCGAATGGCCTCCTCCTATGTTCTATGTTTCTATGGGGCCAAGCTCAATCCTTGACATGATCAAGTTTCGAGTTCTGCTGTAGCTGCACCAATGAATTGGGTCCCCCGCACTCCAGGGCAGAGCTTTGTAAAGAATGACAAGAGGGGGGAGTCAAGCAGGGCAAGAGGCCAGCTGCTGCTTTTTCTCCTCAGAGCTAAGGCTTTGCTAGGTCTGAGCTTGAAGCCCCAAGGCGTTAACGGTGGGAGGCCTCAGAAGCCGTGCTGAGGGGAACAACACCCGCTCCCCTTCCCTTGACACCTCTCCATGCAGAGATGTAACACCTGGGGCGGGATTCTTCAGTAATGGGGCTATGTCCCCACGCCAGTGAAAACACGGGTGCGAATCACTCTGGATTTACCTGGAAAAAGTCTAGTTATTCTCTGATTTTCAGAGGATTAGCAGGGCCCGGGAGTGCTCCTCGCAGCTTCAGCTGCCAATACGGGGCGCTACACTTCCGGTCGGGGGTCCGGAGGGCAGCGGCCTGTGTCGCAAGAAAATAGGACCCCCAGATTGCATGCGCCCGCAGATTGGTGGCCCCCGATCGATAGCCTGGCCATCCTGGAGGCGCCCTCCCAGTGAATGATCACACCCCCCCCCCCCCCCCCCCCCCCGCCAGGGTGGCTGCAGATTCAGTCCGCAGCCACCACGCCGATTTCCCGCCGGGTGGAACCATGAGATAACCGCACCGTCGGGAACTCGGCCAGCTGCACTCGGTGAATTGCCACGGGGGCCTCTTTCAATGGCCCCGACCGGTGTCGCGCCGACCGAGCGCGCCCGATTGCCGCCGATTCTCCGGGGTCCGGAGAATCGCAGGAGCGGCATCGGACCCGATCTCGGGTTTGACGCCCCCATCCCACCCGCGCCAGTTTTTGAAGCTGTTTAGCTCAGTTGGCTGGACAGCTAGTTCATGAGGAGTGAGGACAACAGCGTGGGTTCGATTCCCGTACCAGACTCATGAAGCGCTCAACGCGAGACAAAATTGACATTCGCTTCCCAAGGTCCTCCATTGTTTCAATTCAAAGAAAGACCAGGTTAGAGTCAATGAAGGACTTCTTGCTGCACCACAGGAAACATGGCAGACAAGGAGCGCACAGAAGGATCTCACAATCAGAAAAAAAAAGGACCAGATAATGCTGATTTTACTGTGCGGAGTCTGCACGTTCTCCCCGTGTGTGCGTGGGTTTCCTCCGGGTGCTCCGGTTTCCTCCCACAGTCCAAAGATGTGCGGGTTAGGTGGATTGGCCATGATAAATTGCCCTTAGTGTCCCAAAAAGGTTATTGGATTATGATAGGGTGGAGGTGAGGGCTTGGGTGGGTCAGTGCAGACTCGATGGGCCGAATGGCCTCCTTCTGCACTGTATGTTCTATTCTCCGCCCCCGCACCGATCGCGATTTCGGGGCGGAGCTCGGAGAATCGCACCCCTGCACTTTTACCTCCTCCCTTCTCAGTGACCCAGGCCCTATACACTCACACTTTACTCGCTCTTCCCATTTAGTCCACTGTATATTCACTGTTGACAATATGTTCCTCCTGATGCAGACGGGGTAAACCATTTCCAGAACAGCTGACCGGCATGACCCAGAGCTGCTACATGACATTTAAATTGCTCTCATGTTGACCTCGCTGTCCTCTACCTCTTGCAATATTCCTGAGGGCTATTGTCAGTGTAGATGTCGAGAGGATGTTTCCCCTTGTGGGAGAATCTAGAGCTGGGGGGTCACTGTTTAAAAATAAGGGACGGTCAGATAAAGACAGTCAAGGAGATTTTTTTTCTCCGAGGGTGATGAGTCAGCCATGATCTTATTGAATGACAGAGCAGGCAGGAGGGGCAGGATTGCCTCCTCCTGATGAATTTGTTTGTATGTTCAGAACAAGTTGGAGGAAGAGCACCTCAGCTTTTGATGAGGTATTTTACAATCTTCTGGACTCAACAACCACGAGTTGAACAACATCGAATCATAATGATGCCTGCCCCCGCCCCCCGCCCCGCCCCCATTGTTCTGTACTTTTGTTTTAGTGGTAGCTGATGATTTAGTTGGCTTTTCCAATTTATACCTCTGCCGGATCCAGCTTTTAGAGTCATTCCACCCAACCAGTCGCAAACCAGTTCAGAACGGGAGAATGTTTGAAACCAAATCAGTCCTTTGCGCAAGATTTTTCACAACGCAAGCTTTATTTTTTAATCGTTAATACAGCAACATTTCAGTGGGTGGTTCGCATCACAGGCCGGAGCTAAGCAGGAGGTTCAGCAGAACAAAATACGTACAGTGTCCTGATTCTGCACCCTGTTCTGGTCACTGGCCTCGCTTCACAATTTTCACACCAGGACCCTTGGCCGTAAGGATGGGGGTGAAGTCGGGCGCAACGCAGGCGTTAGACAGAGTGACGCTGAAGCGATCACAGCAATTTTCCAAAATTACACAGTGCAAACCAAATTTAAAAAGTGAATCATTTGCTTCAGGATTGATTATTCTGCTTGTAACATCTAAAATCAGGAAAGATTCCACTTACAACTTTTAAATGAAGAGACATAGATCATACATAATCCATCGATAATCAAAGTAAACTAAAAGGAGCAACTGTTTATTGTCTAATTGATTATTGAGGTGTGCGAGAATGGGGTAGGAGGAGAAGGACGTGATATTTCAACCTGAAACACCATGTGGGTAAGATAGGCAAGAACGAGGGGGGGGGGTGAAAGAATTTGAAAGAGAAACAAAAGAGGGAGATTGGAGATTGAAACATCTCCCCATTGCCCCCAAACAGTTTTATTGGAGTCACAAAGGGCCACCTCTGCAAATAGCCAAAACTTTCAAACTAATCGATTAATGCCAAAATGGATTTTGGAGGCCGATGTTCTGTGAGCCACCACCAGGTGGCAGCCAGCTCACTATTACATTTTAGAAGGTGAAAATATTGTCACTCTCAAATTTCCCACCCGGATACAAAAGTCTCCCTCAGCGATTTCTCCAATGTTCAAAGTGATTGTCAGCCTGGTCACAACCTCATCTTGCTCTCTCCAACTCAAAGCCAGATGTGAGGAAATGTGGGAACCAGGAAGAGAGGGAAGGAGTTGGGGTAGGAGTGGAAGAGCCAGGGACAGAGAAAAGTATTGAGCGTAGCTCTCTCTCTACCCCCCCCGCCCCCCCCTCCCCATCGCACCCTCAGGTATAAAGCATAGAGGGTGAGGTGAGGTGGGGAGGGAACGCTATGGATCCGAAGCCAGCATCTCCGAGAAAACCACTTCACTGTCAACGTTCCTGGAATCCCACCTCGCAGATGCTACACTCTTCCCCCACAACTCACTCTTCCCCCCCCCCCCCCCGCCCACTATGGGTTGATGTGACAGAGTCGCAGCGGTGCAGAGTTGAGGCCCCCCTCGTTGAAGCAAGTGCTGAAGAAGGGGAAGACCCTCTCGGAGAAAGGCTGACGGAAAGTCAGGAGGTGAGACATATCCTCAGCATCATAGAACGAGAGACGGCCGTCATCAAAATCCAGGAACAGCCCGATCCGCTTCGGCTTCCTCTGGATGGGCAGGCGTTTCCATGGCAACGTGCCAGCCCAGTACTGGTCGCGGTCCCTCAGGCGAAGGGACCAGTAGCCATTGGAAGGCGCAATCTTGACCACAACCTTGCGGTCGACGGACTCCTTGGCAACACCCAGGTCCCACTTGGTCTTGCCGTCTACCCCCACCTCCCAGTAGTGTCTCCCACCCGTGAAGCCTTGGGAGGTCAGGATGTTGACGCACTTAACGAATCGCTCAGGGTTGTTGGGAACAAGTTGCTGCTCATTGACCTCTGACACACTGGTCAGATCCTCGGACAGGGCCAGGTTAGGATGAGCGGTGTTCGAGTCGAAGGTCAACCGGGCCGGAGCTGATGGGAAACATATCAGACCATGGTCATTTCGAGGTCACCAACCATTCATTCAGGCTTCAGACACACGGGTAGCACATCCCACTGAACTGGTACAACTTGCATTTATGTAGCATCTTTAATGTAATAAAACATCCCATCCCAAGGAGCTTCACAGGAGTGACCCTAAAACAATATTTGACACGGAGATGCTGAAGGAGATATTAATACTGGTGATCTAAAGTTTGAACGCAGCACTAAGTTTTTAGCAGCGTGATAAAGTTGGAGAGGGAGGCGGGAGAGGTTGGGGGAGGGGATTCCTGAGGCCAGGCCCCAGGCAGCGGATGGCATGGCCACCAATGACGCAGGAATTAAATTAGGATTGTTCCAAGAAGCCAGCACTAGAGGAGTGCAGCGTGCTGCAAGACAGAAGATTACAGAGAGAGGGAGAGGCAAGGCCATGGGAGGATTTGCAGACAAGGACGAGAATTTGAAGAGAGGCATTGCCAGACCAGGATTTCATAAGACGTAGGAGCAGACGTAGGCCATTCGGCCCATCGAGTCTGCTCCACCATTCAATGAGATCATGACTGATCTGACATGATAATCCTCAACTCCACTTTTCCGCCTCATTCCCGTAATCCTGGATTCCCCGACAGTGCCGGTCAGCAAGCCCGGGGATTAACAGAACTTGGTGCAAGTTAGGATAGAGGCTGCAGAGTTTTGAATGAGCTCAAGTGTACAAGGTCTTGAATCACAGAATGGTCATAGCACAGAAGGTCATTCAGGCCATTGAGTTTATGCTGGCTCTTTATTTTGGGTAATGGCACTTTGTCCGCCTTTCCATCACAGTTCTGCAAACTTTCTCCTCAGGTGCTTGTTGCATTCCCTTCTGTGAACCATGGTCGACCCTACCTCCACCTCCCTCTCAGGCATTCATATCCTAACTGCTCGTTGCGTTCATTTTTCACCTGTTGCCTTGGTTTCTTTTGCCATTCGCTTTAAAACTGCCCCCTCTAGTCCTCCCCCCCCCCCCCCCCCCCCCCCAATGGGAACAGTCTCTCCTTATCTACTCTGTCCGGACCCCTTGACCTCGATCAAATCTCCTTTCAACCTTCTCTCCTCTTTCAGCCTCCAGCTTCTCCAAACTAGCCACCTCACTGCAGTTCCTCATCCCTGGAATATTTCTCACAAAGCCCAGGATTGCAGGTGTCTTTTTAACTGCTTTCTCAAACTGCCACCTTCAATCGTTTATGTACATCTAGCTCTCTGCTCCTCAGGGGGTGTGGGGGGAGTGCAGGAGTTTGTCTGCGAGACAGAGGATTGGTCATGATTATAATGAATGGCGCAACAGCCTCGAAGGGCCGAGTGGTCTACTCCTGTTTTCAATGTTTCCTGTATCATCTTTAGAATTGTACTCTCTATTTTATATTGTCTCTCTGCAGTCTTCCTATCAAAATGAATCACTTCACACTGAAGTTTGTCACGTGTCTGTCCATTCCACCAGCCCATCGAAGTTCTCTTGAGTTCTATCAGTATCCTCCTCATATTTCATCTGCAAATTTGGAAGTTGTGGCCTGCACAACCAAGTCTAGGTCCATGTGGTCATTGTCCCTTTTATTCCACGGACTTCAACTTTGCTGATAAGCCAATTATGTGGCACTTTATCAAACGCCTTCCAGAAGTCCATGTACACCACATCGACCACGTTATCCTCATCTATCCTCTACCTTCACCCAAAACCTCAATCAACCTAGTTAAATATGACTTGCCCGTAACAAATCCCATCACGAATCTGCTTCATGTGCCTCATCCATCCTGGACCACGGGCACCCATCCCATAATATAAGCGGAGCTTGAATGCTCGTGGACCTGGCTGAGGTAGCACACGCACACACATACGTGCATGGGCACACACACACGTGCATGGGCACACACACACGTGCATGGGCACACACATATGTGCATGGGCACACACATCACATGGCACAAGATTCATGAATGGTCGGCAATTTACAGTAATTTGTCATAAAGCCCATTTCTTGGCACATCAGGAAACTGTGCGTGAATGGGAATGGAGACTGTGCGGGAATGGGAATGGAGACTGTGCGGGAATGGGAATGGAGACTGTGCGGGAATGGGAATGGAGACTGTGCGGGAATGGGAATGGAGACTGTGCGGGAATGGGAATGGAGACTGTGCGGGAATGGGAATGGTTGGTGCTTTGGCCTTTCAGCTTAGGGATCTGGTCATTGTTTTCATTGGAAAATAGAACTAGGGAACACAGTTCAAGAATAAGAGGGTTCCCTTTTACAGCGGATACGAGGAGAAATTCTTCTTTCAAAGGGATGAGAGTCTGTGGAATTCTCTTTCCCAGTGAGCTGTGAAATTCTCACTGAATTTATTCAAGGCCGAGTTAGACAGATTTGTGATCTGGAATTCAGCTCAGGGGTCAGAGCTGCCATCAGTCTCTACCCTAGGCCTCGTCAACTTGGTTTCCAGTCCCAAACTGCGACTGAGCACCAGACCGTCCACAATGGTGAATCGGAGGAGACAGGATCTTTATAGTGTAGCAGGCGCTTTACTCTGTATCTAACCCCGTGCTGTTCCTGTCCTGGGAGTGTTTGATGGGGACAGTGTAGAGGGAGCTTTACTCTGTATCTAACCCCGTGCTGTACCTGTCCTGGGAGTGTTTGATGGGGACAGTGTGGAGAGAGCTTTACTCTGTATTTAACCCCGTGCTGTACCTGTCCTGGGAGTGTTTGATGGGGACAGTGTAGAGGGAGCTTTACTCTGTATCTAACCCCACACTGTACCTGTCCTGGGAGTGTTTGATGGGGACAGTGTAGAGGGAGCTTTACTCTGTATCTAACCCCGTGCTGTTCCTGTCCTGGGAGTGTTTAATGGGGACAGTGTAGAGGGAGCTTTACTTTGTATCTAACCCCGTGCTGTACCTGTCCTGGGAGAGTTTGATGGAGACAGTGTAGAGGAAGCTTTACTCTGTATCTAACCCCACACTGTACCTGCCCTGGGAGAGTTTGATGGGGACAGTGTAGAGGGAGCTTTACTCTGTATCTAACCTTGTGCTGTACCTGTCCTGGGAGTGTTTGATGGGGACAGTGTGGAGAGAGCTTTACTCTGTATTTAACCCCGTGCTGTACCTGTCCTGGGAGTGTTTGATGGGGACAGTGTAGAGGGAGCTTTACTCTGTATCTAACCCCACACTGTACCTGTCCTGGGAGTGTTTGATGGGGACAGTGTAGAGGGAGCTTTACTCTGTATCTAACCTTGTGCTGTACCTGTCCTGGGAGTGTTTGATGGGGACAGTGTGGAGAGAGCTTTACTCTGTATCTAACCCCGTGCTGTACCTGTCCTGGGAGTGTTTGATGGGGACAGTGTAGAGGGAGCTTTACTCTGTATCTAACCTTGTGCTGTACCTGTCCTGGGAGTGTTTGATGGGGACAGTGTGGAGAGAGCTTTACTCTGTATCTAACCCCGTGCTGTACCTGTCCTGGGAGTGTTTGATGGGGACAGTGTAGAGGGAGCTTTACTCTGTATCTAACCCCACACTGTACCTGTCCTGGGAGTGTTTGACGGGGACAGTGTAGAGGGAGCTTTACTCTGTATCTAACCCCGTGCTGTACCTGCCTGGGAGTGTTTAATGGGGACAGTGTAGAGGGAGCTTTACTCTGTATCTAACCCCGTGCTGTACCTGCCTGGGAGTGTTTGATGGAACACTGTAGAGGGAGCTTTACTCTGTACCTAACCCCGTGCTATACATGTCCTGGGAGTGTGTGATGGAACAGTGTAGAGTGAGCTTAACTCTGTATTTAACCCCGTACTGTACCTGCCTGGGAGTGTTTGATGGGGGACAGTGTAGAGGGAGCTTTACTCTGTATCTAACCCCATGCTGCACCTATCCTGGGGAGTGTTTGATGGTGACAGTGTAGAGGGAGCTTCTTTACTCTGTATCTAACCCCGTGCTGTACCTGTCCTGGGAGTGTTTAATGGGGACAGTGTAGAGGGAGCTTTACTCTGTATCTAACCCCGTGCTGTACCTGTCCTGGGAGTGTTTGATGGGACAGTGTAGAGGGAGCTTTCCTCTGTATCTAACCCCGTGCTGTACCTGTCCTGGGAGTGTTTGATGGGGACAGTGTAGAGGGAGCTTTACTCTGTATCTAACCCGTGCTGTACCTGTCCTGGGAGTGTTTAATGGGGACAGTGTAGAGGGAGCTTTACTCTGTATCTAACCCCGTGCTGTACCTATCCTGGAAGTGTTTGATGGTGACAGTGTAGAGGGAGCTTTACTCTGTATCTAACCCCGTGCTGTACCTGTCCTTGGAGTGTTTGATGGTGACAGTGTAGAGGGAGCTTTACTCTGTATCTAACCCCGTGCTGCACCTATCCTGGGAGTGTTTGATGGTGACAGTGTAGAGGGAGCTTTACTCTGTATCTAACCCCGTGCTGTACCTGTCCTGGGAGTGTTTAATGGGGACAGTGTAGAGGGAGCTTTACTCTGTATCTAACCCCGTGCTGTACCTGTCCTGGGAGTGTTTGATGGGGACAGTGTAGAGGGAGCTTTCCTCTGTATCTTACCCCGTGCTGTACCTGTCCTGGGAGTGTTTGATGGGGGACAGTGTAGAGGGAGCTTTACTCTGTATCTAACCCCGTGCCTGTACCTGTCCTGGAAGTGTTTGATGCTGACAGTGTAGAGGGAGCTTTACTCTGTATCTAACCCCATGCTGTACCTGTCCTGGAGAGTTTGATGGTGACAGTGTAGAGGGAGCTTTACTCTGTATCTAACCCCGTGCTGTACCTGTCCTGGGAGTGTTTGATGGGGACAGTGTAGAGGGAGTTTTCATCTGTATCTAACCCCGTGCTGTACCTGTCCTGGGAGTGTTTGATGGGGACAGTGTAGAGGGAGTTTTCCTCTGTATCTAACCCTGTGCTGTACCTGTCCTGGGAGTGTTTGATGGGACAGTGTAGAGGGAGTTTTCCTCTGTATCTAACCCCGTGCTGTACCTGTCCTGGGAGTGTTTGATGGGGACAGTGTAGAGGGAGTTTTCCTCTGTATCTAACCCCGTGCTGTACCTGTCCTGGGAGTGTTTGATGGGGACAGTGTAGTGGGAGTTTTCCTCTGTATCTAACCCTGTGCTGTACCTGTCCTGGGAGTGTTTGATGGGGACAGTGTAGAGGGAGCTTTACTCTGTATCTAACCCCGTGCTGTACCTGCCTGGGAGTGTTTGAATGGGGACAGTGTGGAGGGAGCATTACTCTGTATCTAACCCTGTGCTGTACCTGTCCTGGGAGTGTTTGATGGGGACAGTGTAGAGGGAGCTTTACTCTGTATCTAACCCCGTGCTGTACCTGTCCTGGGAGTGTTTGACGGGGACAGTGTAGAGGGAGCTTTACTCTGTATCTAACCCTGTGCTGTACCTGTCCTGGGAGTGTTTGATGTGTGGACAGTGTAGAGGGAGCTTTACTCTGTATCTAACCCCGTGCTGTACCTGTCCTGGGAGTGTTTAATGGGGACAGTGTAGAGGGAGCTTTACTCTGTATCTAACCCCGTGCTGTACCTGTCCTGGGAGTGTTTCACGGGGATAGTGTAGAGGGAGCATATACCCTCTATTGCTACTGGGTGTATTCCTGACTGGAAGCATAAAGTCAGGAACTTATGGTTGGACATTGAAATGGTGAAAAAGCTGCATTCAGCAATGCAGAAAATCCCTCAACTCAAAGTGCGAGAGGTAGCAAAGAGAAAACACAAAAAAGACCTGGACTAAAGAGTTCATGTATTGGCAGAGATGCTCATAGTTACTTGGTTCCAGGGCTTTGTACATCTTCTTCCAGATGATGTATTGAAGAGGTCCCGTGTAGCGAGCACTGCGGAGATGGCTGCTGACATCTGGCTCACTCTCAACGTGCACACTGTGGAGAACGGAAGAGAAGATCAGTGTACAGCTGGCCAGCACTGTGGGGAGGGAGCGTGAAACGGGGTTGGGTATGAATGAGGCAGCAGGATCTGAGAGACAGGGGAGAAAGGGAATGTGCAAAACCTTCCAACATATCCATCCCTGCAAATAAATTCAGGCACAGGAAAGAGCAAATGGGGAACATAAAATAAAGAGAGGACAGTAACAGAGAGAAAGAGGGGGAGTGGAGGTGTCCACAGAGGTGACAGCAAACTGGTACGTGTACCAGTAAGAAAGTAAATCATGCATTATTGTGAGAGCTCAACTCTCTGACAAAACCACCCACGGGGAGGGAGGGTCTTTATTAGCCCCAGAACGGATGTGATGCACTTTCCAGAAAGTGAGCATGAAATAAAACTGAAGTCCAAATTATTGTCGAGCTTTGGATCTTATTCTGGGCTGCCATTATCTTCTCTGTAGCAGCCGCTGTAATTTCACCCGACATTGACGATAAACACTGGAAACAAAGCCCCGTCTCGCAACATCGCCTCGCAACAACTTGTGAGATAGAGAAAACCTCGGAGTACGGTCCGTCACTGTGGGTAGCAGAGATCGCTCAGGATTTAACCTTCACAAAGATACGACTGCTCCTCACGCTCTGCAGCCGTGTTTTTCAAACTTTTCTTTCTGGCAACCCATTTTTGCAAAATAGCTGCCTCTCACGGCCCTCGCCACGTTCTGGATTCAATAGACAACAGACTTCTCCACAGTTACTTTTTATACATCACGTTCATTGTTGGCAGTTCTGTATTATTAAATGTAAAAAATTGTAAATGACAATATATTTTCTATTTTTGTTACTATTTGGAGATGTAAATAACTTGTAATAAAAATATCTGCACAGATTAGTGAGCAAGACATTTGATCCCAGACTCCGGAGGTGTTTGAAGGGGGATTGAGGGATTTCTTAGAAACACGCCTGGATTTTGGGCTGATGGGGAAGGACGGAGACTCACCATTGATCGCAAAGTCAGTCTCACCGAGAGAGCGACTGGCCTCGGAGAAAGTGAGCAGAGAGTGGTCCCCAATTTAAGTACACATCAAATCTCTTATGCACCCACAGTACAACTTTAAACATAGATCTGATTGACAAGAGTAACTGAAACTCAACAAGACATCAACAAGATTAACTGTCACAGAAATTGAACCGACACTGACGTCAATGGTAACAGAAATTCAAGATTCATTGACAATTTTAAACAATGGCAGACATTAACCACGCATCCGATTCAGAACATTAACTCCGAAATCGGTCTCTGTGCTCCCTGTGATCTGCACTTGAACAGATGTTATTTCCCCCCCCTGACTGGATGGTTGAAGTTTCCAAACTCACACCCATCGCACCAGAGCGGGTTCAGAATGGGGCAAAAAGAAATCAGCTTTGCTGAAAATGGAGCAATTGAAAGGTGGGGAGAACCCCTCAGGAGACACAGGAATTATCTGCTGGAGCTAGGTCCAGTATAAGGGAGTACTCTGCCTCTGAGTTACTGACTGGGGTACTTGTTGATAGATATTCCAGATGGCAGTCACTTGGTTTTGGGTGGGGGTGAAGGCCTGGAAGAAAAAGCACGAAGGAGTGCTGGAAACTAATGTTGTGCAGAAGGGAGTGTCCTGCAGGAAATAAATTTAAAGATAATTGATTTTTTTTTTTCTTTTAAACTCTTCAGTTGTAGATGCAGGTGCCGACTAACCTGGCTGATCAGCTGCTGCAGGAACAGGAGTGGCTGCTCGAGGCTGTGTCGGTGGTAGTGACTACAAGAGTGACGCAGCGAGGCAGAAGGTTCACTCACGGCACCGGCCCTCTACCTCCAGCCTAACGTGGCTACTATGCACTGCGCTGTCGCCAGAATTCATCCAGGAGAAAATGGGGAAAAAGGTCGGCGATCCCCGGAGATCATTTTGCGACCCATTTTATATTATCCCACGCCCACCCGCGGGTCGCGACCCCCCACTTTTAAAATCACTGCTCTATAGAACAATCAATTCAGTGCTGGCAATTCGATCAGATGCCTCACAAATAATTAGTGTGTCAATTCAGGAACGCACTACACACATTGCTATATGCAGCACTGCAACATGCAACATTCATAGATTACATTCTATACCCATGTATAAGACCACGAGACATAGGAGCAGAATTAGGCCTCTCGGCCCATCGAGTCCACTCCGCCATTCAATCATGGCTGATATTTTTCTCATCACCATTTCCTGCCTTCTCCCATAACCCCTGATCATGTAATCATGTATATATTATAGAACTCACATACACACACACACAATGGGCAATGGGTCTCCTTCAGTGCAGCATTATTCTAGGGACCTATCTTCTCCGATGTATCGCAATGGTAGCGCAAAAACATTTTTATATACAGGCGGTGGCAACCGTTCCTAGACTATCTTGCGGAGCGTTAGAGGAAGGTCGGTCAGCAGCAGCAGCAACCTTGGGGGGGACGGGGGGGACGACTGCCTGGGAGGGTGGATGAGCAAGAGATAACATGAAGGGTTGGGGAAACTGGCACGTACGGGTGAGGGCCAGTGTACAGAGCTGGTGTAAATATATCATTTTGCCATGTATATATCTTGCTCTGCGCGATTTC